>NW_027253532.1:642500-681904 GCF_044704955.1 Pristiophorus japonicus
CTCAAGGGGCTGAATGGTCCTCCTCCTGTTCCTGTGTAACAGGCTCGAGGGGCTGAATGGGCCTCCTCCTGTTCCTGTGTAACAGGCTCGAGGGGCTGAATTGGCCTCCTCCTGTTTCTGTGTAACAGGCTCGAGGGGCTGAATTGGCCTCCTCCTGTTTCTGTGTAACAGGCTCGAGGGGCTGAATTGGGGTCCTCCTGTTCCTGTGTATTGTTTTCCTAACACAGATGAGACTACACACAGGGAGGTTAAAGTAACAGTGACCTCAGTCTTTATTAAGACACTCCAGAGTGAGGAACAGGCCTTAGGGGCCATCTTACATGCAGTGCTCCCAAGGGATGCTGGGATCCCTTGGGACTTCAAGGGATACGCTCCCTGGTGGCGATATATGGGAGTGCATAATTTACAGATACACAACATCACTCCCCCCCCCAAAGTCAAAGTGAAAACTATTTACAAGGTGAGACGGTCGGGAGCCGTTCTTTCCCTGGTGGACCGCCTCGGTACAAATGTCTGTTCTGGTGTGTTGGCTGTGCCCTCGCTGGGCTGGGGTGTTGTTGGCCCTGCAGGACTGCTGGGTGAGCCTGGACTTGCTGGGCTATTTGTGTGTTGGGTTCAATTTCCTGGTCTGGTGTAGTGTCGTTGATCCTTTGGGTGTGTGTTGTGGACTCAAAAAAGGTGGTGTCTGCTGTGGGTTGTTCCGGGCAGTCCGTGAACCGCAGCCTCGTTTGGTCCAGGTGCTTTCTGCAAATTTGTCCATTGTCCACTTTGCCTACAAACACCCTACTCCCTTCTTTAGCTATCACCGTGCCCGAGATCCACTTGGGACCATGTCCATAGTTTAACACATACACAGGGTCATTCAGATCAATTTCCCGTGACACAGTGGCGCGACCATCGTTTACATTTTGTTGCTGCCGCCTGCTCTCTACCTGATCATGCAGGTTGGGGTGAACCAGCGAGAGTCTGGTTTTAAGTGCCCTTTTCATGAGTAGCTCAGCCGGGGGCACCCCTGTGAGTGAGTGGGGTCTCGTGCGGTAGCTGAGCAGTACTCGGGACAGGCGGGTTTGGAATGCGCCTTCTGTAACTCATTTAAGGCTCTGTTTGATGGTTTGTACTGCCCATTGGAGGCTGGTTTAAACGGGGCTGAGGTGACATGTTTGATCCCATTGCGGGTCATAAATTCTTTAAATTTGGCACTGGTGAAACATGGCCCGTTGTCACTGACCAGTATGTCAGGCAGGCCGTGGCTGGCAAACATGGTCCTCAGGCTTTCAATGGTGGCGGTGGCGGTGCTTCCCGACATTATTTCACATTCAATCCATTTTGAAAAAGCATCCACCACCAGCAGGAACATTTTACCGAGAAACGGGCCCGCATAGTCGACATGGATCCTCAACCATGCTCTGGACGGCCAGGACCACAAACTTACTGGTGTCTCTCTGGGCGCGTTGCTCAACTGAGCACACACGCTGCATTGCCGTACATAGGACTCTAAGTCAGAGTCGATACCAGGCCACTACACGTGGGATCTGGCTATCGCTTTCATCATTACTATACCTGGGTGTGTGCTGTGGGGATCCGAGATGAACGTCTCACTGCCCTTTTTGGGTAGCACTACGCGGTTACCCCACAACAGGCAGTCTACCTGAATGGACAGCTCGTCCTTTCGCCGCTGGAACAGCTTGATTGGCTCTTGCATTTCAACCGGGATGCTTGCCCAGCTCCCATGCAGTACACAGTTTTTTTTACTGGGGACAGCAGAGGATCTTGGCTGGACCGAGTCCTAATCTGGCGGGCCGTGACAGGTGATTTATCATTTTCAAACGCTTCCATGACCATCAACAAGTCTGCGGGCTGCGCCACTATCAACAAGTTTGCAGGCTGCGCCATTTCCACCCCCGTGGTGGGCAATGGTAGCCGACTGAGAGCATCCGCACTGTTCTCGGTGCCTGGCCTGTGGCGGATGGTATAGTTATACGCTGATAGCGCGAGTGCCCACCTTTGTATGCAGGCTGAGGCATTACTATTTATCCCCTTGATTTCAGCGAACAGGGATATGAGGGGCTTGTGATCGGTTTCCAGCTCAGATTTGAGGCAAAACAGGTACTGATGCATTTTCTTTACCCCGAACTTACACGCTAATGCCTCTTTCTCAATCATGCTGCAGGCCCTCTCGGCCTTAGACAAGCTCCGGGAAGCATAGGCGACAGGTTGCAACTTCCCCGCAACATTAGCTTGTTGTAATACACACACCCGACTCCGTACGACGACACGTCACATGCGAGCACAAGTCTTTTACACGGGTTATACAATACAGGCAGCTTGTTGGAGCATAAAATGTTTCTGGCTTTCTCAAAAGCAATTACTTGTTTGTTTTCCCCATACCCAGTTCTCACCTTTTCGCAATAACACATGTAGGGGCTCTAAGAGGTTGCTTAACCCCAGTAGGAAGTTACCAAAATAGTTGAGGAGTCCCAGGAACGACCACAGCTCCGTGACGTTCTGTGGCCTGGGTGCGCTCCTGATAGCCTCGGTCTTGGCGTCTGTGGGCCGAATGCCGTCCGCCGCGATCTTTCTCCCCAAAAAACTGCACTTCTGTTCCCATGAAGACACATTTCGACCTCTTCAGCCGCAGCCCTGCGCGATCCAGTCGCTGGAGGACCTCCTCCAGGTTTTGTAGGTGCTCGACGGTGTCCCGACCCATGACCAATATGTTATCCTGAAGCACCATCGTGCATGGTACCGACTTGAGTAGGCTCTCCATGTTTCTCTGGGAGATCGCTGCAGCCGACCGAATTCCAAACGGGCATCTGTTGTAGATGAACAGTTCCTTCTGCGTGTTGATGCAGGTGAGGCCCTTCGAATACTCCTCCAGCTCCTGCGTCATGTAGGCCGAAGTCAGGTCGAGCTTGGTGAACGTCTTGCCTCCTTCCAGCGTCGCAAATAGGTCGTCTGCCTTAGGTAGCGGGTATTGGTCCTGTAGCGAGAAACGATTAATAGTTACTTTATAATTGCCGCAAATCCTGACCGTGCCATCACTTTTGAGTACTGGAACAATCAGGCTGGCCCACTCGCTGAATTCAACTGGGGAGATGATGCCCTCGCGTTGCAGCCTGTCCAGCTCGATTTCCACTCTCTCCCTCATCATGTGAGGTACCGCTCGCGCCTTGTGGTGAATGGGTCGTGCCTCTGGGACCAAGTGGATCCGCACCTTCGCCCTGGAAAATTTTCCAATGCCTGGCTCAAAAAGGGAAGGAAATTTGTTGAGAACCTGGGTACATGAGGCCTCATCGACATGTGATAGCGCTCGGATGTTATCCCAGTTCCAGTGGATTTTGCCCAGCCAGCTCCTTCCAAGCAGTGTGGGGCCATCGCCCGGGACAATCCAGTGTGGCAGTTCGTACACCGTGCCCTCGTAGGTGACCTTGACCATGGCGCTGCCCAGGACAGTGATAAGTTCTTTGGTGCTCGTTCTCAGTTTCGTGTGGATGGGGCTCAGGGCTGGTCTGAGTGCCTTGTTGCACCACAGTCTCTCAAACATCTTTTTACTCATGGTGGATTGGCTAGCGCCAGTGTCCAGTTCCATGGCTACGGGTAAGCCATTCAATTTTACGTTTAGCATTATAGGTGGACATTTTGTCGAAAATGTATGCACCCCATGTACTTCAGCATCTGCCTCCTCTCTCTGAGGCTCGAAATTGCTTTGATCCACCATGGACCGATCTTCCTCTGCCACGTGGTGGTTAGCAGGTTTTGCAGAGCTTGCAGCTCATCTGCAAGCTCGTTGGAGGTGCCCCATTGTTCCACAGCTCTTGCAAACATACCCTTTGAAGCTGCATGAATAGGCTGAATAGAAGCCTCCATAATGCCTTGCATTCATCCTTTGTTGTGGATTCTGAGTCATCTGGGTCACCTGTGGCCTGCTGGCAGTTGCAGACTCGTGGGTTCTGCCCTGTACATTTCTGCTCGCAAACACAGTTCCAGTTAATTTATGAACATTGTTAGCACTTGTGTGTTGAGAGATTTGGTTGGTGTTATCACTGGTGGACATAAACGCCTGTGCTATCGCAATGGCCTTACTGAGGGTCGGTGTCTCTACAGTCAAAAGTTTTCGTAGGATGGTCTCGTGGCCAATGCCCAGTACAAAAAAGTCTCTGAGCATTTGATCCAGGTAGCCATCAAACTCACATTGTCCTGCAAGTCGCCTTAGCTCGGCGACATAGCTCGCCACTTCCTGACCTTCAGATCACTGGCACGTGTAGAACCGATACCTTGCCATCAGCACGCTCTCCCTCGGGTTAAGATGCTCCTGAACCAGTGTACACAGCTCCTCATACGACTTATCTGTGGGTTTCACTGGAGCCAGAAGATTCTTCATGAGGCTGTAGGTCGGTGCCCCGCAGACTGTGAGGAGGACCGCTCTCCTTTTTGCAGCGCTTCCTTCTCCGTCCGGCTCGTTGGCTACAAAGTACTGGTCTAGCTGTTCGACAGAGACTTCCCAGTCCTCACCCTCCGAGAACTTCTCCAGGATGCCCACAGTTTGCTGCATCTTTGCATTGGATTCGTATTCTCGTCGTCATTTATTGTGTTCCTAACACAGATGAGGCTGCACACAGGGAGGTTAAAGTAACAGTGACCTCAGTCTTTAATAAGACACTCCAGAGTGAGGAACAGGCCTTGGGGGCCGGCTTATATACAGTGCTCCCAAGGGATGCTGGGATCCCTTGGGACTTCAGGGGATGTGCTCCCTGGTGGCAGAACATGGGAGTGCATGCTTTACAGATACACAACAATAAGAATTTTCTGTTTCAATGTGATCATCTCTCATTATTTGAATCTTAGGAGATATCGGCTTGGTGTCAGAATAAGGGGCCGCCCATTTAAAACTGAGATGAGGAGGAATTTCTTCTCTCAGAGGGTTGTGAATCTTTGGAATTCTCTGCCCCAGAGAGCTGTGGAGGCTGGGTCATTGAATATATTTAAGGTGGAGATAGACAGATTTTTGAGCGATAAGGGAGTGAAGGGTTATGGGAAGCGGGCGGGGAAGTGGAGCTGAGTCCATGATCGGATCAGCCATGATCTTATTGAATGGCGGAGCAGGCTCGAGGGGCCGTATGGCCGACCCCTGCTCCTATTTCTTATGTTCTTATGTCTCCTCCATCTCTTCTCATAGGACAATGCACCCCCATCCCAGGAATCAGTCTGGTTAACCTTCGTCGCACTGCCTCTGAGGCAAGTATATCCTTCCTGAGATAAGGAGACCAAAACTGTACACAATACTCCAGATGTGGTCTGCCCACGGTGTAATACAATGGCAGTAAAACTTCTTGGGGGTGAAAGCGCGCCCTTTGTATAGCGCCGATCGCGTTACCAGGGGAGGAGCACTAACAGGGCGCAAGACAGTTTTCGGCCAGGGGGGTGGTGGGGGCGGGCGGGCGGGGGGGCGTTACCGTCTCCCGGGAAATTGCCCGGGAGTTTGCGGAGCGGGTACAACCGACGACGTCATCGCTGTGCACGGCGAACCCTCAACGCTCCGCACCGACCCCTTACTTCCCTGCGGGTCGCGAAGCTGACTGCCATCCGCTCTTGGGGCAGTGCTTAAATGGAGAGGGTGGGGGGTGGGGGGTTGGGGCGGTGGGTGCGGGGGGGTAACAGTGCCCCGGGCCACCATCTTTTTTTTGTCGGCCGACTCTCGGGTCGGCTCGACAATGGCGGCCATAACGTGTTCTGGGTTGCCATTGGGCAGCCCGGCACTGCGCCTTGGGTGCCGGGTTGCTGAACCTTCGCTATGCTGCCCCGGTTGCTTAGTGGAGGCCATCAGAGGCCGTGCAGTGTGTGTGCAGCATCCACGTAGCGCTTCCCTCAACGCCCCAGGAGCGCCCCGGATGCCGAGCCCAAAGGAGGTGGAGCGCAGGAGATAGCACCCCGCTTCTTTTTACGGACAGTAAGGGCAATTCCACGGTTGAGGATAACTTGCGTGCCGGGCGCCCCGAAAGGTTACATAAGAACATAAGAAATAGGAGCAGGAGTCGGCCATTTCGCCCCTCGATCCTGCTCCGCCAGTCAATAAGATCATGGCTGATCTGATCATGGACTCAGCTCCACTTCCCTGCCCGCTCCCCATAACCCTTCACTCCCTTATCGCTCAAAAATCTGTCCATCTCCACCTTAAATATATTCAATGTCCCAGCCTCCACAGCTCTCTGAGGCAGCGAATTCCACAGATTTACAACCCTCTGAGAGAAGAAATTTCTCCTCACCCCAGTTTTAAATGGGCGGCCCCTTATTCTAAGACCGTGCCCTCTAGTTCTAGTCTCCCCCATCAGTGGAAACATCCTCTCTGCATCCACCTTGTCAAGCCCCCTCATAATCTTATACGTTTCGATAAGATCACCTCTCATTCTTCTGAATTCCAATGAGTAGAGGCCCAACCTACTCAACCTTTCCTCATCAGTCAACCCCCTCATCCCCGGAATCAACCGAGTGAACCTTCTCTGAACTGCCTCCAAAGCAAGTATATCCTTTCGTAAATATGGAAATCAAAACTGCACGCAGTATTCCAGTTGTGGCCTCACCAATACCCTGTATAACTGTAGCAAGATTTCCCTGCTTTTATACTCCATCCCCTTTGCAATAAAGACCAAGATACCATTGACCTTCCTGATCACTTGCTGTACCTGCATACTATCCTTTTGTGTTTCATGCACAAGTAACCCCAGGTCCCGCAGTACTGCAGCACTTTGCAATCTTTCTCCATTTAAATAATAACTTGCGCTTCGATTTTTTCTGCCAAACTGCATGACATCACACTTTCCAACATTATACTCCATCGACCAAATTTTTGCCCATCACTGAGCCTGTCTATGTCCTTTTGCAGATTTTTTGTGTCCTCCTCACACATTGCTTTTCCTCCCATCTTTGTATTGTCAGCAAACTTGGCTACATTACACTCAGTCCATTCTTCCAAGTCGTTAATATAGATTGCAAATAGTTGGGGTCCCAGCACTGATCCCTGCGGCACCCCACTAGTTACTGGTTGCCAACCAGAGAATTAACTATTTATCCCGACTCTCGTGTTTTCTGTTAGTTAGCCAATCCTTTATTCATGCTAATATATTACCCCCAACCCCGTGAACTTTTATCTTGTGTGGTAACCTTTTATGTGGCACCTTGTCAAATGCCTTCTGGACGTCCAAATAAACCACATCCACTGGTTCCCCTTTATCCACCCTGTTCATTACATCCTCAAAAAACTCCAGCAAATTTGCCAAACATGACTTCCCCTTCATAAATCCATGCTGACTCTGCCTGACCGAATTTTGCTTTTCCAAATGTACCCAATCTGGGCCCAGGCCAACTTTGCATGCATGCTAGCTTTCTGCGATTCGTGTTCAAGGGCACCCAGGTCCCACTGAACACCAACATTTCTCAATCTCTCACCATCTCATTCTCGTTTAAAACAGGGTGCAGAGTCTCCCCTCCCCTGCAACCTGTTCTCCCCCCTCCCCACCTTCTGGGATCAGAGGGTCGTTCTGGAATCTTGGCCTTTATTGCAAAGGGGATGGAGTATAAAAGCAGGGAAGTCTTGCTACAGTTATACAGGGTATTGGTGAGGCCACACCTGGAATACTGCGTGCAGTTTTGGTTTCCATATTTACGAAAGGATATACTTGCTTTGGAGGCAGTTCAGAGAAGGTTCACTCGGTTGATTCGGGGGATGAGGGGGTTGACTTATGAGGAAAGGTTGAGTAGGTTGGACCTCTACTCATTGGAATTCAGAAGAATGAGAGGTGATCTTCTCGAAACGTATAAGATTGTGAGGTGGCTTGACAAGGTGGATGCAGAGAGGATGTTTCCACTGATGGGGGAGACTAGAACTAGAGGGCATGATCTTAGAATAAGGGGCCGGGAAAAACTGTCGGGGGCACCGAGCGGCGGTTGCTTCGCTCCCACCTCGCGGGGCGGAAAGGGATCAGCAGGAGGTTAGTGTGCAAAATTAAAGCATGTGGTATTGGGGGTAATGTACTGGCGTGGATAGAGAACTGGTTGGCAGACAGGAAGCAGAGAGTTGGGATAAACGGGTCCTTTTCAGAATGGCAGGCAGTGACTAGTGGGGTGCCGCAGGACTCAGTGCTGGGACCCCAGCTATTTACAATATACATTAACGATTTAGACGAAGGAATTGAGTGTAATATCTCCAAGTTTGCAGATGACACTAAACTGGGTGGCAGTGCGAGCTGTGAGGAGGATGGTAAGAGGCTGCATGGTGACTTGGACAGGTTAGGTGAGTGGGCAAATGCATGGCAGATGCAGTATAATGTGGATAAATGTGAGGTTATCCACTTTGGTGGCAAAAACAGGAAGGCAGATTATTATCTGAATGGTGACAGATTAGTAAAAAGGGGAGGTGCAACGAGACCTGGGTGTCATGGTACATCAGTCATTGAAGGTTGGCATGCAGGTACAGCAGGCAGCAATGAAAGCAAATGGCATGTTGGCCTTCATAGCGAGAGGATTTGAGTATAGGAGCAGGGAGGTCGTGATGCAGTTGTACAGGGCCTTGTTGAGACCACACTTTGAGTATTGTGTTCAGTTTTGGTCTCCTAATCTGAGGAAGGACATTCTTGCTATTGAGGGAGTGCAGCGAAGGTTCACCAGACTGATTCCCGGGATGGCAGGACTGACATATGAAGAAAGGCTGGATCGGCTAGGCTTATATTCACTGGAATTTAGAAAAATGAGAGGGGATCTCATAGAAACATATAAAATTGGACAGGTTAGATGCAGGAAGAATGTTTCCGATGTTGGGGAAGTCCAGAACCAGGGCTCACAGTCTAAGGATAAGGGGTAGGCCATTTAGGACCGAGATGAGGAGAAACTTCTTCACTCAGAGAATTGTGAACCTGTGGAATTCTCTACCACAGAAAGTTGTTGAGGCCAGTTCATTAGATATATTCAAAAGGGAGTTAGATGTGGCCCTTACAGCTAAAGGGATCAAGGGTTATGGAGAGAAAGCAGGAATGGGGTACTGAAGTTGCATGATCAGCCATGATCTTATTGAATGGTGGTGCAGGCTCGAAGGGCCGAATGGCCTACTCCTGCAACTATTTTCTATATTTCCGCCGCTCTCTTAGAGGCGGTAATGGACCTTAAGGAGGGGGACAATTTCGGCCCAAGGAAGTCTTGCAGCAACTGTACCCGGGCCTTGGTGAGACCACACCTGGAGTACTGTGCAGAGTTTTGGTCTCCTTACCTGAGGAAGGATATACTCGCCTTGTAGGCGGTGCAACGAAGGTTCACCAGACTGACTCCTGGGATGAGAGGGTTGTCCTACGAGGAGAGATTGTATAGAATGGGGCTGCATTCTCGGGAGTTTAGAAGAACGAGAGGTGATCTTATTGAAACGATTCTGAGGGGGGGTGGACAGGGTAGATGCAGGGAGGATGTTTTTCCCGGGGCCTGTGGAGTCTAGAACCAGGGGTCACAGTCTCAGGATAAGGGGTCGGCCATTTAGGGCTGAGATGAGGAGAAATTTCTTCACTCAGAGGGTGGTGAATCTTTGGAATTCTCGACCCCAGAGGGCTCTATTGAAGACTGAGATCGCTAGATTTTTGGGCATTAACGGAATCATGTGATAGGGCAGGAAAATGGGGTTGAGGCCAAAAAATTCTGAAAGGTTTGGATAGAGCAGACTCGTAGAGAGGGTGTTTCAACTTGTGCGGAAGAGCAAAACTAGAGACCGTCGATATAAGATAGTCACCAAGAAATCTAATAGGGACTTCAAAACATAAGAACTCGGAGCGGGTGTGGGCCCTACTGCTCCTCTCGAGCCTGCTCCGCCATTCAATAAGATCGTGGCTGGTCATCGAGATCAACTGCACTTTCCCGCCCGATCCTCATATCCCTCAATTCCCCTGGACTCCAAAAAGAGGGGGTGACATGATAGAGACCTTAAAATTATAAAGGGGTTTCATCGGGCCAACAAATGTTTCCAGAACGAGGGGCCATCAATAGAAGATGGCCCCTGATAAACACATTGGGGAATTCAGGAGAAACCTCTTCACCCAGAGAGTGGTGAGAATGTAGAACTCGCTGCCACAGGGAGCGGTTGAGGCATTTGGTCATCTGCTGTGATATCTCCTGTGTCAAAAATGTTTTTATGATAGCCCTCTTGTAGCGCGTCTTGGGACGTTTTGTTGTGTTAAATGCATTGTTGTTGTGGTAAGCTTCTATGATTCTACATAACAACAAATTTTATTTCTATAGCGCCTTTAACGTAGTAAATCGTCCCAAGGTGCTTCACAGCAGTGTTATAAAACGAAACAGATAAATTTGACATAGGAAGAAATTACGGCAGATGACCAAAAGCTTGGCCAAAGAGGTAGGTTTTAAGGAGCGTCTTATAGAACGAAAAAGCGGTAGAGAGGTGGAGAGGTTTAGGGAGGGATTTCCAGAGCAACAGAAGGCACGGCCACCGATGGTGGAGCGATTATTATCAGGGATGCTCAAGAGGGCAGAATTCGAGGAGCGCAGACATCTCGAGGGGGGGGGTTTGTTGGGCTGGAGTAGATTACAGAGATAGGGAGGGGCGAGGCCACGGAGGGATTTGCAAACAAGGATGGGGAATTTTGACATCGAGGCGTTGCTTAACTTGGAGGCCAATGTAGGTCAGCGAGCACAGGGGGTGATGGGTGAGCAGGGTCTTGGTGCGAGTTAGGACACGGGGGCAGCCGAGTTTTGGATCACCTCTCATTTACGTAGGGTAGGACGTGGGATGCCGGCCAGGAGAGCGTTGGAACAGTCAAGTCCAGAGGTAGCAAAGGATGAGGGCTTCAGCAGCGGATGAGCTGAGGCAAGGGCGGAGACGGGCGATGTTACGGAGGCGGAAATAGGCGGTCTTAGTTATGCTGCGGATATGTGGGCGGAAGGTCATTCCAGGGTCAAACATGACACCTAGGCTGCGCACAGTCGGGTTCAGCCTCGGACAGATGCGAGGGAGAGGGTTGCAGTCAGTGGCTAGGCAACGCAGTTTGTGGCAGGGACCGAAGACAATGGCCTAGAAATCCCGGTCGGGGTCTTCCTGCGGGCGATCGACTGAAAAAGTTAAAAAAAGATGCGCACTTACCCGTTCCTGCTGCACCCACCAATGATCCTGGTCCCTGTGCGTCGCAGCATGTGCACGGTGGTACGGACCTGAGCTGGAGTCACATGGCTCTGGGCAGCCAATCCAGGAACAGTATTTTCTCATTCATAATAATGGGATCTCCGTAAGTTGGAGTTCTCGTCATTATGATTGAGGAACATCCCTCCCAAGCACCAAAATAAAAATAAAAAATACAAAAAATACTCCACATATTTAACCTTAATTAAAATTAAAGTTATTTATGGCCCTCAAATTCCCCTTTGGCCTTCCCGCGGGCATTTTGGAGAAAAAATACGCACCTACCTGAAGCTGCTGCCCACGTTCGACTTTCCGATGCTGAGGCCTCTCCTGACTGCCAGTCGCAGTGCGTGCACATCGATGCGTGCGCAGGCCTCGAGCTGGAGTCACATGGAGTGTATTAGGGATGGTTTTCTAGACCAATATGTCGAGGAACCAACCAGAGAGCTGGCCATCCTAGACTGGGTGACGTGTAATGAGAAGGGACTAATTAGCGATCTTGTTGTGCGAGGCCCCTTGGGGAAGAGTGACCATAATATGGTAGAATTCTTTATTAAGATGGAGATTGACACAGTTAATTCAGAGACTAGAGTCCTGAACTTAAGGAAAGGTAACTTTGATGGTATGAATCGTGAATTGGCGAGATTAGACTGGCAAATGATACTTAAAGGGTTGATGGTGGATAGGCAATGGCAAACCTTTAAAGATCACATGGACGAACTTGTACATCCCTGTCTGGAGTAAAAATAAAACGGGGAAGGTGGCTCAACCGTGGCTAACAAGGGAAATTAAGGATAGTGTTAAATCCAAGGAAGAGGCATACAAATTAGCCAGAAAAAGCAGCAAACCTGAGGACTGGGAGAAATTTATAATACAGCAGAGGAGGACAAAGGGTTTAATTTGGAGGGAGAAAATAGAGTACGAGAGGAAGCTTGCTGGGAACATAAAAACTGACTGCAAAAGCTTCTATATATGTGAAGAGAAAAAGATTAGTGAAGACAAATGTAGGTCCCTTGCAATCAGATTCAGGTGAATTCATAATGGGGAACAAGGAAATGGCAGACCAATTGAACAAATACTTTGGTTCTGTCTTCACAAAGGAAGACGCAAATAACCTAACGGGTGTACTAGGGGTCCGAAGGTCTCGTGAGAAGGAGGAAGTGAAGAATATCCTTATTAGGCATGAAATTGTGTTCGGGAAATTGATGGGATTGAAGGCCGATAAATCCCCAGGGCCTGATAGTCTACATCCCAGAGTACATAAGGAAGTGGCCCTAGAAATAGTGGATGCATTGGTGATCATTTTCCAACATTAATTGACTCTGGATCAGTTCCTATGGACTGGAGGGTAGCTAATGTAACACCACTTTTTAAAAAAGGAGGGAGAGAGAAAATGGGTAATTGTAGACCGGTTAGCCTGACATCGTAGTGGGGAAAATGTTGGAATCAATCATTAAGGATGAAATAGCAGCACATTTGGAAATCAGTGTTAGGATCGGTCCAAGTCAGCATGGATTTGTGAAGGGGAAATCATACTTGACAAATCTTCTGGAATTTTTTGAGGATGTAACAAGTAGAGTGGACAAGGGAGAACCAGTTGATGTGGTGTTTTTGGACTTTCAAAAGGCTTTTGACAAGATCCCACACAAGAGATTGGTGTGCAAAATCAAAGCATATGGTATTGGGATAATATACTGACGTGGATAGAGAACTGGTTGTCAGACAGGAAGCAGAGAGTCGAGATTAACGGTCCTTTTCAAAATGGCAGGCAGTGACTAGTGGGGTGCCGCAGGGCTCAGTGCTGGGACCCCAGCTATTTACAATATACATTAATGATTTAGACAAAGGAATTGAATGTAATATCTCCAAGTTTGCAGATGACACTAAGCTGGGTGGTGGTGTGAGCTGTGAGGAGGATGCTAAGAGGCAGCAGGGTGACTTGGACAGGTTAGGTGAGTGGGCAAATGAATGGCAGATGCAGTATAATGTAAATAAATGTGAGGTTATCCACTTTGGTGGCAAAAATAGGAAGGCAGAATATTATCTGAATGGCGAAAGGTGCAACGAGACCTGGGTGTCACGGTACATCAGTCATTGAAAGTTGGCATGCAGGTACAGCAGGTGGTGAAGAAAGCAAATGGCATGTTGGCCTTCATAGCGAGGGGATTTGAGTACAGGAGCAGGGAGGTCTTACTACAGTTGTACAGGGCCTTGGGGAGGCCTCACCTGGAGTATTGTGTACAGTTTTGGTCTCCTAATCTGAGGAAGGACATTCTTGCTATTAAGGGAGTGCAGCGAAGGTTCACCAGACTGATTCCAGGGATGGCAGGACTGACATATGAGGAGAGACTGGATCGACTGAGCCTGTATTCACTGGAGTTTAGAAGAATGAGAGAGGATCTCAGAGAAACATATAAAATTCTGACGGGACTGGACAGGTTAGATGCAGGAAGAATGTTCCTGATGTTGGGGAAGTCCAGAACCAGGGGTCACAGTTTAAGGATAAGGGGTAAGCCATTTAGGACAGAGATGAGGAGAAACTTCTTCACTCAGAGAGTTGTTAACCTGTGGAATTCTCTACCACAGAGAGTTGTTGATGCCAGTTCATTGGATATATTCAAGAGGGAGTTAGATGTGGCCCTTACAGCTAAAGGGATCAAGGGGTATGGAGCGAAAGCAGGGAAGGGGTACTGAGGTGAACGATCAGCCATGATCTTGTTGAATGGCGGTGCAGGCTTGAAGGGCCGAATGGCCTACTCCTGCACCTATTTTCTATGTTTCTATGTTTCTATGAGTTCCGCAGGGTCCAAAGCTCCTATTGCTATGATTGTTTTAATGTTTTAAAACACTTACGCCTGCAAAAGTAGGCTATGCGCCTGCTTTTATCAGGCGCAAGAGTTTGCAGGACATCCGCTGGGCAAGATATGGGTAAATCCCGCAATCATGCCCATGCCGACAGACAGAGCTTGACAGATCGGAAAAGCCGGTTTTCAGCGCGTGCGCATTGTGGGCTGAATACCGGCCTTTGCGATGCCTTCCCGGGTCCATACACACTCCGTACGGACCCAGGGAGGCTGGGATTTCTGACCAATGGCTTCGGTCTTCCCAATCTTTAATTGCACAACATTTTAGCTCATCCAGTGAAGCTAATTTAGAGACCGTGGAGGGGTCGAGAGAAGTGGTAGTGAGGCAGAGCTGGGTGTTGTCAGCGTATATGTGGAAATTGACTCCCGTGTTTTCGGATGATGTCGCCAAGGGGCAGCACCTAGATCAGAAATTGTTGGGGGCCAAGGACAGATCTTTGGGGACACCAGAGGTAAAATAGAAACATCGAAAATAGGTGCAGGAGTAGGCCATTCGGCCCTTCGAGCCTGCACCGCCATTCAATATGATCACGGCTGATCAGGCAACTTCAGTACCCCGACTCCTGCCTTCTCTCCATACCCCTTGATCCCTTTAGACGTAAGGACTACATCTAACTCCCTTTTGAATATATTTAGTGAATTGGCCTCAACAACTTTCTGTGGTAGAGAATTCCACAGGTTCACCACTCTCTGGGTGAAGAAGTTTCTCCTCATCTCGGTCCTAAATGGCTTACCCCTTATCCTTAGACTGTGACCCCTGGTTCTGGACTTCCCCAACATTGGGAACATTCTTCCTGCATCTAACCTGTCCAATCCCGTCAGAATTTTACATGTTTCTATGAGATCCCCTCTCATTCTTCTAAGTTCCAGTGAATATAAGCCCAATCGATCCAGTCTCTCCTCATAGGTCAGTCCCGCCATCCCGGGAATCAGTCTGGTGAACCTTTGCTGCACTCCCTCAATAGCAAGAATGTCCTTCCTCAGATTAGGAGACCAAAACTGCACACAATAACGATGCTGGGATGGGGAGAGAAGCCATGGCAGGAGATTTTATGTAAATCTCCTTTGTTGAGGTTGGAAAGGCAGTGTTTCACTGCAAGCTCGTTCTTTCTTGATTACTCCTTTCTCTTTCGTTCCATCTCTTTCACGGCAGAGAGCCAAAATCGAAGCGTAGCAACCAGTGGGTACCGACCCTCCCGAACAGCTCCCATCACCTGGACGCCGTGCCCTGCTCGACCTCCATCAACAGGAACCGCATGGGGCGGGACAAGAAGAGAGTCTTCCCTCTGTGGTGAGTTGGGGAGAGGAGAGGGAGGGAAGGTGTGAAAAAACAAGGAACGCAAGGGGAGCGTTGCACTGTCGGAGCGTCAGTACTGAGGGAGCGCTGCACTGTCAGCGGGGCAGTACTGAGGGAGCGCTGCACTGTCGGAGGGGCAGTACTGAGGGAGCGCTGCACTGTCGGAGCGTCAGTACTGAGGGAGCGCTGCACTGTCAGCGGGGCAGTACTGAGGGAGCGCTGCACTGTCGGAGGGGCAGTACTGAGGGAGCGCTGCACTGTCGGAGGGGCAGTACTGAGAGAGCGCTGCACTGTCGGAGGGGCAGTACTGAGGGAGCGCTGCACTGTCGGAAGGGCAGTACTGAGGGAGCACTGCACTGTCAGCGGGGCAGTACTGAGGGAGTGCTACACTGTCGGAGAGGCAGTACTGAGGGAGCGCTGCACTGTCGGAGGGGCAGTACTGAGGGAGTGCTGCAGTGTCGGAGGGGCACTACTGTGCGAGTGCTGCACTGTCAGAGGGGCAATACTGAGGGAGTGCTGCACTATCGGAGGGGCAGTACTGAGGGTGCGCTGCACTGTCGGAGGGGCAGTACTGGGAGAGCGCTGCACTGTCGGAGGGGCAATACTGAGGGAGTGCTGCACTGTCGGAGGGGCAGTACTGAGGGTGCGCTGCACTGTCGGAGGGGCAGTACTGAGGGAACGCTGCACTGTCGGAGGGGCAGTACTGAGGGAGCGCTGCAGTGTCGGAGGGGCACTACTTTGCGAGTGCTGCACTGTCAGAGGGGCAATGCTGAGGGAGCGCCGCACTGTACATACAATATACATTAATGATTTAGACAAAGGAATTGAATGTAATATCTCCAAGTTTGCAGATCACACTAAGCTGGGTGTCAGTGTGAGCTGTGAGGAGGATGGTAAGAGGCTGCAGGGTGACTTGGACAGGTTGGGTGAGTGGGCAAATGCATGGCAGATGCAGTATCATGTAGATAAATGTGAGGTTATCCTCTGCTGTCAAAAACAGGAAGGCAGAATATTATCTGAATGGTGACAGATTAGGAAAAGGGGAGATGCAACGAGACCTGGGTGTCATGGTACATCAGTCATTGAAAGTTGGCATGCAGGTACAGCAGGTGGTGAAGAAGGCAAATGGCATGTTGGCCTTCATAGCGAGAGAATTTGAGTATAGGAGCAGGGAGGTGTTACTGCAGTTGTACAGGGCCTTGGTGAGGCCCCACCTGGAATATTGTGTACAGTTTTGGTCTCCTAATCTGAGGAAGGACATTGTTGCTATTGAGGGAGTGCAACGAAGGTTCACCAGACTGATTCCCAGGATGGCAAGACTGACATATGAAGAAAGATTGATTGACTAGGCTTATATTCACTGGAATTTAGAAGAATGAGAGGGGATCTCAAAGAAACATAACATTCTGACGGGATTGGACAGGTTAGATGCAGGAAGAATGTTCCCGATGTTGGGGATGTCCAGAACCAGGGGTCACCTGGAAACATCGAAAATAGGTGCAGGAGTAGGCCATTCGGCCCTTTGAGCCTGCACCACCATTCAATAATATCATGGCTGATCATTCACCTCAGTACCCCTTTCCTGCTTTCTCTCCATACCCCTTGATCCCTTTAGCCGTAAGGGCCATATCTAACTCGCTCTTGAATACTTCCAATAAACTGGCCTCAACAACTCTCTGCGGTAGGGAATTCCACAGTTTAAGAACTCTCTGAGTGAAGAAGTTTCTCCTCATCTCAGTCCTAAATGGCTTACCTCTTATCCTTAGACTGTGTCCCCTGGTTCTGGACTTCCCCAACATCGGGAACATTCTTCTTGCATCTAACCTGTCCAGTCCTGTCAGAATTTTATATGTTTCTATGAGATCCCCTCTCATCCTTCTAAACTCCAGTGAATACAGGCCCAGTCGATCCAGTCTCTCCTCATATGTCAGTCCTGCCATCCCTGGAATCAGTCTGGTGAGTCGCTGCACTCCCTCAATAGCAAGAATGTCCTTCCTCAGATTAGGAGACCAAAACTGAACACAATATTCCAGGTGAGGCCTCACCAAGGCCCTGTACAACTGCAGTAAGACTTCCCTGCTCCCATACTCAAATCCCCTGGCTTTGAAGGCCAACCTACCATTTGCCTTCTTCACCGCCTGCTGTACCTGCATGCCAACTTTCAATGACTGATGTACCATGACACCCAGGTCTCGTTGCACCTCCCCTTTTCCTAATCGGCCGCCATTCAGATAATATTCTGCCTTTGTGTTTTTACCACCAAAGTGGATAACCTCACATTTATCCACATTATACTGCATCTACCACGTGTTTGCCCACTCACCTAACCTGTCCAAGTCGCCCTGCAGCCTTTTAGCATCCTCCTCACAGCTCACACCGCCCCCCAGCTTAGTGTCATCTGCAAACTTGGAGATATTACACTCAATTCCCTCATCCAAATCATTAATGTATATTGTAAATAGCTGGGGTCCCAGCACTGAGCCCTGCGGCACTCCACTAGTCACTGCCTGCCATTCTGAAAAGGACCCGTTTATCTCGACTCTCTGCTTCCTGTCTGCCAACCAGTTCCCTATCCACGTCAATACATTACCCCCAATACCATGTGCTTCAATTTTGCACACCAATCTCTTGTGTGAGACCTTGTTAGAAGCCTTTTGAAAGTCCAAATACACCACATCCACTGGTTCTCTCTTGTCCACTCCACTAGTCACATCCTCAAAAAAATCTAGAAGATTTGTCAAGCAGGATTTCCCTTTCATAAATCCATGCTGACTTGGACCAATCGAGTCACTGCTTTCCAAATGTGCTGCTATTTTATCTTTAATAATTGATTCCAACATTTTCCCCACTACTGGTATCATGCTAACCAGTCTATAATTACCCGCCTTCTCTCTCCCTCACTTTTTAAAAAGTGGTGTTACATTAGCAACCCTCCAGTCCATAGGAACTGATCCAGAGTTGATAGACTGTTGGAAAATTATCACCAATGCATCCACTATTTCTAGGGCTACTTCCTTAGGTATTCTGGGATGCAGACTATCAGGCCCTGGGGATTTATCGGCTTTCAATCCCAGCAATTTCCCTCACAGAATTTCCCGCCTAATAAGGATTTCCTTCAGTTCCTCTTTCTCACTAGACCCTCGGTCCCTTAGTATTTCCGGAAGGTTATTTGTGTCTTCCTTCGTGAAGACAAAACCAAAGTATTTGTTTAACTGGTCCACCATTTCTTTGTTCCCCATTATAAATTCACCTGAATCTGACTACAAGCGACCTACGTTTCTCTTCACATATCTATAGAAGCTTTTGCAGTCAGTTTTTATGTTCTCAGCAAGCTTCCTCTCATATTCTATTTTCCCCCTCCTAATTAAACCCTTTGTCCTCCTCTGCTGTATTATAAAATTCCCCCAGTCCTCAGGTTTGCTGTTTTTTTGGCCAATTTATATGCCTCTTCCTTGGATTTAACACTATCCTTAATTTCCCTTGTTAGCCACGGTTGAGTCACCTGCCCCGTTTTATTTTTACTCCAGACAGGGATGTACAATTGTTGAAGTTCATCCATGTGATCTTTAAATGTTTGCCATTGCCTATCCACCGTCAATCCTTTAAGTATCACTTCCCAGTCTATTCTAATCAATTCATGTCTCATACCATCGAAGTTACCTTTCCTTAAGTTCAGGACCCGAGTCTTTGAATTAATTGTGTCACTCTCCATCTTAATAAAGAATTCTACCATATTATGGTCACTCTTCCCCAAGGGGCCTCGCACAACAAGATCGCTAATTAGTCCTTTCTCATTACACATCACCCAGTCTTTAACCAGCAACACCACCCCACCTCTTTTTCCTTTCTGTCTATCCTTCCTAAATGTTGAATACCCCTGGATGTTGAGTTCCCAGCCTTGGTCACCCTGGAGCCATGTCTCTGTGATGCCAATTATATCATATCCGTTAACTGCTGCCTGTGCAGTTAATTCGTCCACCTTATACCGAATACTCCTCGCATTGAGGCACAGAGCCTTCAGACTTGTCTTTTTAACACACTTTGCCCCTTTAGAATTTTGCTGTAATGTGGCCCTTTTTGATTTTTGCCTTAGGTTTCTCTGCCCTCCACTTTTACTTTTACTTTCTATCTTTTGCTTCTGTCCCCATTCTACTTCCCTCCGTCTCCCTGCATAGGTTCCCATCCCCCTGCCATATAATTTAACTCCTCCCCAACAGCACTAGCAAACACTCCCTCTAGGACATTGGTTCCGGTCCTGCCCAGGTGTAGACCGTCCGGTTTGTACTGGTCCCACCTCCCCTAGAACCGGTTCCAATGTCCCAGGAATTTGAATCCCTCCCTGCTGCACCACTGCTCAAGCCACGTATTCATCTGCGCTATCCTGCGATTCCTACTCTGACTAGCACGTGGCACTGGTAGCAATCCTGAGATTACTACTTTTGAGGTCCTACTTTTTAATTTAGCTCCTAACTCCCTAAATTCGTCTTGTAGGACCTCATCCCGTTTTTTTACCTATATCGTTGATACCTATATCCACCACAACAACTGGCTGTTCACCCTCCCTTTTCAAAATGTCCTGCACCCGCTCCGAGACATTCTTGACCCTTGCACCAGGGAGGCAACATACCATCTTGGAGTCTCGGTTGCGGCCGCAGAAATATCTATCTATTCCCCTTACAATAGAATCCCCTATCACTATAGATCTCCCGTTCTTTTTCCTGCCCTCCTGTGCAGCAGAGCCAGCCACGGTGCCATGAGCTTGGCTGCTGCTGCCCATCCCTGATAAGTCACCCCCTCAACAGTACCCAAAGCAGTGTATCTGTTTTGCAGGAGGATGACCACAGGGGACCCCTGCACTACCTTCCTTGCACTGCTCTTCCTGTTGGTCACCCATCCCCTATCTGACTGTGTACCCTTTACCTGCGGTAAGACTAAACGTGCTCTTCACGACATCCACAGCATCGTTGATGCTCCAGAGTGAATCCACCCGCAGCTCCAGTGCCGCAATGCGGTCTGTCAGGAGCTGCAGGCGGATACACTTCCCGCACGTGTAGTCGTCAGGAACACTGGAAGCATCCCTGACTTCCCACAAAGTACAGGAGGAGCATAACACGTGTCCGAGCTCTCCTGCCATGACTTAATCCCTAGATTAACTTAATTTGGCAACAATAATGCTAAAGGTTACTTACTGATAAAGAAAAAGAAAAACTACTCACCAATCACTTGCCTCCTTGGCTGTGATGTCACCTTTCGATTTTTTTCTACATCTTTTTCGCCTCCCTGCTGCAGCTGCACCAGCTGCCTCTCCGACTCACGAACTCCTCCTCCGATGAGCCTTTATAGGCCTCCTGACCCCAGACTCCCAATGCTCAACTGCCCGAACTCCTCCTCCGACGAGCCTTTTATAGGCCTCCCGACCCCGGACTCCTGTTGCTCACTCTAAGGATAAGGGGTAAGCCATTTAGGACCGAGATGAGGAGAAACGTCTTCACTCAGAGGATTGTGAACCTGTGGAATTCTCTACCACAGAAAGTTGTTGAGGCCAGTTCATTAGATATATTCAGAAGGGAGTTAGATGAGGCCCTTATGGCTAAAGGGATCGGGGGTATGGAGAGAAAGCAGGAATGGGATACTGAAGTTGCATGATCAGCCATGTTTCGATGTTTCTAAGGAAGCTGCATTGTCGGAGGGGCAGTACTGACGGTGTGCTGTACTGTCGGAGGGGCAGTACTGAGGGAGTGCTGCACTGTCGGAGGGGCAGTACTGAGGGAGTGCTGTACTGTCGGAGGGGCAGTACTGAGGGAGTGCTGCACTGTCGGAGGGGCAGTACTGAGGGAGTGCTGCACTGTCGGAGGGGCAGTACTGAGGGAGTGCTGCACTGTCGGAGGGGCAGTACTGACGGTGTGCTGCACTGTCGGAGGGGCAGTACTGAGGGAGTGCTGCACTGTCGGAGGGGCAGTACTGAGGGAGTGCTGCACTGTCGGAGGGGCAGTACTGAGGGAGCGCTGCACTGTCGGAGGGGCAGTACTGAGGGAGCGCTGCACTTTCGGAGGGGCAGTACTGAGGGAGTGCTGCACTGTCGGAGGGGCAGTACTGAGGGAGTGCTGCACTGTCGGAGGGGCAGTACTGAGGGAGTGCTGCACTGTCGGAGGGGCAGTACTGAGGGAGTGCTGCACTGTCGGAGGGGCAGGACTGAGGGAGCTCTGCACTGTCAGAGGGGCGGTACTGAGGGAACTCCGCACTGTCGGAGGGGCAGAACTGAGGGAGTGCTGTACTGTCGGAGGGGCAGAATTGAGGGAATGCCGCACTGTCGGAGGGGCAGAACTCAGGGAACGCCGCACTGTCGGTGGGACAATTTGAGTGTGGGTTTGGGGGCAGGGGGTCAACTCATTAGCATAAAAGCAGCAGGCCCCTAATGCGTGGGGGGAGTGCCACGTGTGAGTGCCACGGGGGTGGGGGTGGGGGGTGCAAGGGGAAGGGTTATGGAAATGGTAAGACACACGTTCACTGGACTGATTCTACCCCAGTGCTTCTTTCCCTAACCCGGGGGGCTGAGAATTGTAAGTCCCCTATCGCCCATTCCAGATGAGATCTGACTAACTCCGCACAGGCCGGCGATGGAGCCTGGGCCTTTCCTGCGCCGTGTGTGTGTGTGTGTGTGGGGGGTAGGGACTCAGTCCCACACCGGGTGTGAGATCAGGCTAACTCAGTACTAGGCCGAATTGGAGCCTGGGCCTTTCCTGCTGTGTGTGCGCGTGCACGGGGCTAATCTGACCTAACCCTCGTGGTGAGTGATGCCCGGCTTCAGTCTGACCCCGCTGTGTCTCTCTTTCTCTCTCTCTCTCCGGCCACCCCCCCCTCACCCCCCCCCCCCCCGACAGTTTCGACGACCACGACCCTGCAGTCATCCACGAGAACGCGGCCCAGCCGGAGGTCCTGGTGCCCATCCGCCTGGACATGGAGATCGACGGGCAGAAGCTGCGAGACACCTTCACCTGGAACATGAACGGTAATGGGACCGAGTCACAACAACAGCAACGGCCATTTATACCGCACCTTTATCCTAGTTACACGTCTCCAAGCGCTTCACAGGAGCGATTATCAAACACAATTTGACACCAATCCACGTATGGAGCGTTTTGTACAGGTGACCAAAAGCTTGGTCAAAGAGGTTTTAAATAGGATCTGAAAGGAGAAACCAAATGATTTAGGGAGGGAATTCCGGAGCTTGGGGCGCAGGCAGCTGAAGGCACGGCCACCAATGGTGGAGCGATTAAAATTGGGGATATGCAAGAGGCCAGAATTGGAGGAGCGCTGGGTTATAAGGGCTGAAGGAGATTACAGAGATAGGGAGCGGTGTAGGGGCTGGAGGAGGTTGCAGAGATAGGGAGGGTTGTAGGGCTGGAGGAGGTACAGAGATAGGGAGGGGTGTAGGGGCTGGAGGAGGTTCCAGAGATAGGGAGGGTGTAGGGCTGGAAGAGGTTACAGAGATAGGGAGGGTTGTAGGTGCTGGAGGAGGTTTCAGAGATAGGGAGGGGTGTAGGGCTGGAGGAGGTTACAGAGATAGGGAGGGTTGTAGGACTGGAGGAGGTTACAGAGATAGTGAGGGTTGTCGGGGCTGGAAGAGGTTACAGAGATAGGGAGGGGTGTAGGGGCTGGAGTAGGTTACAGAGATAGGGAGGGTTGTCGGGCTGGAGGAGGTTATAGAGAAAGGGAGTGTTTTAGGGCTGGAGGAGGTTACAGAGATAGGGACGTTTGTAGGGCTGCAGGAGGTTACAGAAATAGGGAGGGTTGTAGGGTTGGAGGAGGTTACAGAGATAGGGAGAGTCGAGGCAATGGAGGGATTTTTAAAATCGAGTCATTGCTGAACCAGGAACCAATGTAGGTCAGCGAGCATAGCGGGTGATGGGTGAACTGGATTTGGTACGACTTAGGATACGGGTATGAGTTATGGATGAACTAAAGTTTACACAGGGTAGAACATGGGCGGTTGGCCAGGGGAGCGTTGGAATAGTCCAGTGTAGAGGTAACAAAGGCACATTTGAGGTTTTTAGCAGCAGACGAGCTGAGGCAGGGGTGGAGTCAGACCTACACTACAGTATTCTGGATTTTTAGTCCAGTAGCATAACCTCAGTCCCACACCGGGTGTGAGATCAGGCTAACTGAGCACTAGGCCTGAGTTGGAGCCTGGGCCTTTCCTGCTCTGTGTGCCCGAGGTTCAGTCCCACATCGGGTGTGAGATCAGGCTAACTGAGTACTAGGCCCGAGTTGGAGCCTGGGCCTTTCCTGCTCTGCGTGCCCGAGGTTCAGTCCCACACCGGGTGTGAGATCAGGCTCACTCAGCACAGGCCGGCGATGGAGCCCGGGCCTTTCCTGTTTTGTGTGTGTGTATGGACCTGATGGCTTGCATCCTCGGGTCTTAAGAGAAGTAGCGGCAGGGATTGTGGACGCATTGGTTGTAATTTACCAAAATTCCCTGGATTCTGGGGAGGTCCCAGCAGATTGGAAAACTGCAAATGTAACGCCCCTATTTAAAAAAAGAGGCAGGCAAAAAGCAGGAAACTATTGACCAGTTAGCCTAACATCTTGGTTGGGAAAATGTTGGAGTCCATTATTAAAGAAGCAGTAGCAGGACATTTGGAAAAGCAAAATTCGGTCAGGCAGAGTCAGCATGGATTTATGAAGGGGAAGTCATGTTTGACAAATTTTCTGAAGTTCTTTGAGGATGTAACGAACAGGGTGGATAAAGGGGAACCAGTGGATGTGGTGTAATTTGGACTTCCACATAAAAGGTTACAAGATAAAAGTTCACGGGTTTGGGGGTAATATATTAGCATGGATAGAGGATTGGCTAACGAACAGAAAACAGAGAGTCAGGATAAATGGTTAATTCGCGGGTTGGCAATCAGTAACTAGTGGGGTGCTGCAGGGATCAGTGCTGGGACCCCAACTATTTACAATCTATTTGCGACTTGGAAGAAGGGACTGAGTGTAACGTAGCCAAGTTTGCTGACGATGCAAAGATGGGAGGAAAAGCAATGTGTGAGTAGGACACAAAAATCTGCAAAAGGACATAGACAGGCTAAGTGAGTGGGCAAAAATTTGGCAGGTGGAGTATAATGTTGGAAAGTGTGAGGTCATGCACTTTGGCAGGAAAAAAAATCAAAGAGCGCGTTATTATTTAAATGGAGAAAGGACCTGGGGGTACTTGTGCATGAAACACAAAAGGATAGTATGCAGGTACAGCAAGTGATCAGGAAGGCCAATGGAATCTTGGCCTTTAATGCAAAGGGGATGGAGTATAAAAGCAGGGAAGTCTTGCTACAGTTATACAGGGTATTGGTGAGGCCGCACCTGGAATACTGTGTGCAGTTTTGGTTTCCATATTTACGAAAGGATATACTTGCCTGAAGGCAGTTCAGAGAAGGTTCACTAGGTTGATTCCGGGGATGAGGGGTTTGACTTATGAGGAAAGGTTGAGTAGGTTGGGCCTCTACTCATTGGAATTCAGAAGACTGAGAGGTGATCTTATCGAAATGTATAAGATTATGAGGGGGCTTGACAAGGTGGATGCAGAGAGGATGTTTCCACTGATGGGGGAGACTAGAACTAGAGGGCATGGTCTTAGAATAAGGGGCCACCCATTTAAAACTGAGATGAGGAGAAATTTCTTCTCTCAGAGGGTTGTAAATCTGGAATTTGCTGCCTCAGAGAGCTGTGGAAGCTGGGTCATTCAATAAATTTGAGACAGAAATAGACAGTTTCTTAAACGATAAGGGGATAAGGGTGTTGGGGTAAAAGGAAGACTTCCCTCCCCCGGGACGGACTACCTGATATACACTTCGCCCTTCACCCTCCGTATAACCACCACGGAATCAAACAAACGAAACCTTAGGTTGAACCGGCTTTATTTCGAGCAAATGCAGGGGAGGGTTCAATTGTTGAAGCTTCAAAATACAGAAGATTTCAAGTATAATTTATACAGGTTTTGGAGAGGAGCTATCCTCCTACAAAATCCTCGATAGGTCTATTGCTATCAGCGGAGTTACATTGATTTGACGACTCTTATTAGACTGGCTCTGAGTGGTACATGCAATTGTCCATCTCCCATCATGTGTTAATTGTGTTTGTTCCGTGATTTGCACTTTGCCACACTCTGTATGTTGCCTGAAGTAACTGTTCCCAAAATACTGGTTTTCATATCTCTTCCTCACAGACTTCGAATCAAAACTGTAACTGCTGACTTCTGCTGTTTTGTTCAGTGTTACTAAGGTTAACCATACAGTTTTTACTGCGTTATAAGTGTGCTATACCTACAAAAGCTAGTGTTACATACAATAGGGAATTATTGCTCAGACCCTCCTAATACTGATTAGTTCACTACCTTCAGCATTGTGTTGTGACCACCTATCGGTCTGCTCTTTGCCTGCTACAACTCTATATCCCTTACAATTCCCCCCTTATGGACCTTGGCTATATGCCCAAGATAGGCCATTTCCCAATTAATTCCTCACGGGTGAGCTTCCAGGGTTGTGCTTTCTCTTGGGTAGCGCTACTTCCCGAGCTGCAGGATCTACCTGTTGACTTTCCCATCAAGGTTATACTAAATAAGTCCTTTCTGCCGGACCTTTATTCAATGCTTTAACTATAGTACGGGCTAGAGCATGTCTCTTACGTCGGTTGCACCTTTTTACAGGATAATACGAGCAAGCTGAGTTCCCTTGCACTACAACCAGTACATTGAGTCCAGCATAGAAACATAGAAACATAGAAAATAGGTGCAGGTGTAGGCCATTCGGCCCTTCGAGCCTGCACCGCCATTCAATGAGTTCATGGCTGAACATGCAACCTCAGTACCCCATTCCTGCTTTCTCGCCATACCCCTTGATCCCCCTAGTAGTAAGGACTACATCTAACTCCTTTTTGAATATATTTAGTGAATTGTTCGTGTATAAGTCCTTTTTAGCCAACATTTTCTCGGTGTTTGAATTATGCCCCGCCTGGGGTATCCTCTGTTTCTTCTATCTTTCCTCCTCTTGGGGTCTTCTCTATTCTGCCGAATTCCTGCCCCGCCCGGGGTATCCTCTGTGTTGTCGAATGGTGTCCAATTCTGTCGCCTTTGTCCCTCTTTCAGTTCGAGCATCGGTTTTCATTGCAGCCCGATGGCCTTCGCATAACCTCCTCAGGTAATGTCCATCATCGTTCCATTGATCTGTCCTCCTTAAGCTCAGGGGTTATAATAAACCCGTTTATATCTGTCTCCTCAAACGGAGTAAAGCAGAAGTCAATATCCATAATGGTGCATGAGGTGTTCCTTTCTTCATTTCAGTTGCCGCGGTGCTCACACATCAGTCTCCATTTCCTCGTGGGACAGCGATAATTTAGTCGTCCTGTGTTAGAGGGGGTGATACTCAAGGTGCACCCATCCACTTGGTCATATCCACAGTCATCTGTGATCATTCATAGTGGATCTCGACATAAAGCAACTTGGTTATTTTTATAGCAATCCTCTATTGCTGAGACTCTTCGTACTGTTGTTCTCTTCAGTTACATTCCTGGTTTGTCATGGTACCGCACGCGAGTTTCTCCTACATTTGTCTCCAACAATCCCTGCAAGGTTCGTGTCAGGGCGTCAATTCGATCCTCTATAGGGTTTACCGTCCCAACCCCTGGCGCGTATCCCGCGCCTACCATTTCTAGTATCACTCTTTTTCCCCGGTCCCCTTTTTTACCTGACCCTCTTTCCACATTAAACTTGATGGTTTTTGATTCAGGGCCTTTAAGTGCCCGCAGGGTCAGGGATCTACACAGGCTTATCGTGTTTGACCCACAGAAGCTGGGTATGGTCATTTAGGAATACAGTAATTATTCGCTGACGTGCCCCGAAGTGTATCTTATCCTTGGCCTGCCTTATCAAACCCCCTTTTGCCCCAGCGTTCATAGTTGGACACGTTTGTGGCGCTGGGAGTGTGGGGGTCAGGGCCCTGATAGTGCTCACTGTTGCTAAAGTAGTGAGTGGGGCCATTTTGGGGGGTCTATCTCGGGAGATATCCCTCCACCACCATCTTTGTCCCTCCTGATTATAAAACACACCGCAGTCTTATTCCCACTAATTATTGGTCCCGTATTACTGGCCCATCCTCAATGTTGTTTCATTTCCTCGTTACGTTGTTTTATGCTCGTTATTTAAGTCTACTGTTGCTCCGTCCGTCACCATCAGTGTTTTTGATTTGAAATAATGAAAGGGATAGACAAGATAGAGGCAGAGAGGTTGTTTCCACTGGTCGGGGAGACTAGAACTAGGGGGCACAGCCTCAAAATACGGGGGAGCCAATTTAAAACCGAGTTGAGAAGGAATTTCTTCTCCCAGAGGGTTGTGAATCTGTGGAATTCTCTGCCCAGGGAAGCAGTTGAGGCTAGCTCATTGAATGTTTTCATGTCACAGATAGATAGATTTTTAACCAATAAGGGAATTAAGGGTTACGGGGAGCGGGCGGGTAAGTGGAGCTGAGTCCACGGTCAGATCAGCCATGATCTTGTTGAATGGCGGAGCAGGCTCGAGGGGCTAGATGGCCTACTCCTGTTCCTAATTCTTATGTTCTTATGATTATCACAAATAATATCATCCGAGTCCCTGTAATACAGACCTTGCCGTCCCTCAGCCTGCTGTCCTTGATATGAAGCTGCGTTACCCCATGTTGTCCCTATGAGCACCAAAGTCCTGCAAAAAAACAATATTTCTCGGTCGGCACTGGTTAATTATTGACCATGCTTTTTTAACTGGGTCCAGTGTTTCCACTTGCCGATACCCCTCATAACTAGGCAGGGGCACATGTCCCTCACCATCCTCTCCATCACCTGATTGGTCCCTTTGGGGTATTTGCACCTTCTGCTCCTTCGTGTCGTTCTCGAAGTCCTTGATTACTTGCTGATCTCTAGCCTGTGCTTTTAAGTCCTGTAACTGCTTACAGAGTTCCATCACCAACCTCCGCATCCTGTCTTTATAAGGTCCTTCGTCCTCGCTTTCTGTAACCACGGCACTCTCATTAATTCAAATGATGTCAGGCCTGTCGTCCGACTAGGGGTTGCCCTGAGCTTCATCAGTACTCGGGGTAACATCTCTACCCACCCTTTTCCAGTTTCTGCGATTGCTTTAGCTAGGGCTGCTTTTAAGGTCCTATTCATTCGTTCCACTAATCCGGAGGATTCAGGATGGTATGGGATGTGGAATCTTGCCTAACCCCCTAGTAAAGCGCAGGCCTGTTTCATCACCTTCCCTGTGAAGTGGGTACCTTGATCTGAGTCCAGCTGCCGTGGCATTCCTCGTCGGGGTATTATTTCGTGGGCCGCCCCAACCTGTGTGAGAACACCAACGCGGGTCGGGGCTAGAAATAGAGCTGGAGCATCGGGCCCTGGAACATTGTGGGGCGGAGGTGCGGCGAATGAGGGTTCGGGGCCCAGAAGAGCCGAGGGCCCAGAGGGGCAGCACGGGCCCAGCCCACACTGCGATATGTGCGGGCGCACTAGGTCCGTGCAGCAGAGCTGGTCTCCAGTCGTCCTGGTTCAACCCTTGCCACTGGACCAAGACCCAGCTCTGTCAAGCCCCGTGTGATGGCTGGTGTGCAACGGTCACCCCACGTTAAAAAAAACCCACCCACAGGCATCTTCCACCCCCTCAACTGGAGTTCAGGACCTGGAACATCGGGTCCATCATTGAAACATCTGTGAACTCCTGTGGAAGCAAGTCATCCTCGTTCCAGGGACCGCCTATGATGATGATTTCTTCTGCTAGGATCCTGGCCACGGTTTCTGCTGAATAATTTCTGGTGGCGAAAGCCTCTACCCACTTCGTAAACTGGTCTCTTACTTCTCGGCAGTATGTCTTTCCCTTGTTGTTGGGTAACGGTCCAGTAAAATCTATATCCCATTCTGACCTTTACTTTCCCCCCTGGGTTGTATCTTGCCCATATCACGCACCTTCTACAGTGGTCCTCTATATCTCTACCTATTCCCTTCCACCACCAGCATCTGGACATCGAGCTTATCATGTTGGTTCTACCTGGTATGGACATACCCGCGGTATAAATTTAATAGGCCGCCCTGGATGCATTCCGGGGCCACCACATAACCATTATTTCTTCCTTATCCCGTCGGTCCCTTGTTGGGCCCCTCTCTGCTTCCACCCCTCCTTTTCCCGTGGAGTGGCTTCTCCCTGTACCTTAAGCATGTTTACTTCCCCAGTCCCGATGCTCTGACCTGGGCTTCCCCGGCCAGTGTACCTGTCTCCGCCACTCGCTGGGCTGCCTTGTCTGCCATGCGTTTCCCTGTTGATGCTGATGAGTGTTTCATTGTCCCTCCTCCTGAAGTCAGGTATCCCCGTCTACTCCAGGCTGTCATATGCACTACTCCAAAAGCATACCGACTGTCTGTACAGATGTTTACTCTTTGTCCCTTAGTCAGCCTCAGAGCCTCAGTGAGAGCCACCAATTCAGCCACTTGAGCTGATAAGCCCCCTTCTAACCGTCCTTCCCTTCTAACCTGTCCGCTCCTATCTACCACGGCCCATCACGTCCCTGGTGTCCAGTTGATGTAGCGCCGAGACCCATCTGCATATAGATCCATGTCTGCCTCTTCAAGCCTGACTACTTCCCTCGTCTTCTCCTGTCGGGCTACACTGTTGCCCCTCTCCCTGCGTAATGATCCATCCTGCAGGGTTGTTCAGAAGAATGAGAGGGGATCTCATCGAAACGTTTAAAATTCTGACGGGTTTAGACAGGTTAGATGCAGGAAGAATGTTCCCAATGTTGGGGAAGTCCAGAACCAGAGGTCACAGTCTAAGGATAAGGGGTAAGCCATTTAGGACCGAGATGAGGAGAAACTTCTTCACCCAGAGAGTGGTGAACCTGTGGAATTCTCTACCACAGAAAGTTGTTGAGGCCAATTCACTAAATATATTCAAAAGGAGTTAGATGTAGTCCTTACTACTAGGGGGATCAAGGGGTATGGCGAGAAAGCAGGAATGGGGTACTGAGGTTGCATGTTCAGCCATGAACTCATTGAATGGCGGTGCAGGCTCGAAGGGCCGAATGGCCTACTCCTGCACCTATGTTCTATGTTTCTATGTTACAGTTGTCTTTTATTGTTACTGTCCTGTTGGAGGGGTAAGAGCAGTGCTTCCCATCTGGGTGTCATGGTACATCAGTCATTGAAAGTTGGCATGCAGGTACAGCAGGCGGTGAAGAAGGCAAATGGCATTCTGGCCTTCATAGCGAGAGGATTTGAGTATAGGAGCAGGGAGGTCTTGCTGCAGTTGTACAGGGCCTTGGTGAGGCCACACCTTGAATATTGTTTACAGTTTTGGTCTCCTAATCTGAGGAAGGACATTCTTGCTATTGAGGGAGTGCAGCGAAGGTTCACCAGTGTGATGTTACGTATTGATGTGTGTATCGTCCTGGTACCTTAAATGCAATATAAGCACAATGGTACACCACAGAGGGCGCTGTGGTGGGAAACCTGAAAGTACCTGCAAGAGGCAGTATAAAAGGCTGACCACCACACCTGAGGGGCACTCTGGAGCTGAACAATAAAGGACGAAGGTCACAGCAGTTAGATTTACACCAGACCGTGTGGAGTCAGTGATTTGTGTGCTACATACACCACATTGGCGACAAGGAAGCGGACGAACTCCATGCAACCACGGCTACTCTGGGCTCGCTAAAGGATTTTACCGTGGGCAATGATTGGGAGGCCTTTATGGAAAGGCTTGAGTACTACTTCACAGCAAACGACCTGACGGAGGACACGGACGCAATGAGAGATAAGCGTAAGGTGATATTGCTCTCCAGTTGTGGAGATGAGGTTTACTGTCTCGTCAGGGATTTGCTGGCACCCAGGAGCGCCAGGGACAAGTCATACGAGGAACTGACTGAACTCATTCGTGACCAGTTGAAACCGAAGGAGAGCATCCTCACGGCCAGATACAAATTTTACCATCACTGCAGACCCGAGGGCCAGGATGTCACCAAATATGCTGCGGACCTCAGGAGACTCGCGGCGCCGTGTGATTTTGGCGCACACCTTGACGAGGCTTTGCGAGACGTTTTCGTTATGGGGATTGGCCACGAGGGCCTCCTTCACAAGCTGCTGGCCACGGAACCCACAGTCACTCTGACAAAGGCCACCACCATCAGCCGGGCATATAGACCTCGACTTGCAGCACCAAGCAAATGATCCACACAGTCTCGAACCCGGCTGGCACTGTCCACAGGATAGCGCCCACCACGGACAAAACTGCAGAACGTGGCTCTGCCCGGGGCAGAGAGCACGGACCTCGGGATCCTGGAGCTCAGAGTCCGCCGAGGGGGGCCAATCAAGCAGCACCATGCTGGCACTGCGGAGGAAGCCATGGAGCTCACCGGTGCAGGTTTGCGGAGTATACGTGCAATACCTGCCACGTCAAAGGCCACCTTCAGCGTAGGTGTAAAAGAAATCAGACTCACCATGTGGCTGAAGAGATGGGGGATGATCCACTGTTCAGCGAGGAGCAGGTAGAAGAAGATGAGGTGTTTGGGCTGCACACGAAAACCGACGATTCGCCCCCAGTGATAAGTGAAGTAAAAATCAACGGAGTCCCAGTGAGTATGGAAGTGGACACGGGCTCGGGTCCGTCGTTGATGGGTCGGAGAACTTTTGATAAACTGTGGATTAACCCAGCTGCACGACCCAAGCTGGTCCCGGTCACGGCGAAGCTGCGTACCTACACCAGGGAACTGATACCTGTTCTCGGCAGAGCGATGGTGCAGGTATCCCACGGGGACGAGACGCACGGGTTACCTCTGTGGGTCGTTGCAGGCGATGGGCCGATGGGGACTGTCCGTGGGAGCTGGGAAGTCTTCACCACTCCACAGACTGCCGCGCCCCGGGTCCCCAGAGAGCAGCGCCGACCGAGCTGGAGCTGCAGCCTCAATCCACCCACAGGCAAGCCCCAGGCCCGGACCTCAAGCCCCAGAGATCCTGCAGCCTCAGCCCCCACAGGCAAGCAGCCCTGCAGAGGCGGAGGGCAAGATGGCGGCGGCCTCGCGTCCAGAGCAGCAGAGCATCAAAGATGGCGGCGCCCAAGGAGAAGCCTCGCGGAATCCTGCTGCATCAAAGATGGCGCCTTAAAAAGAAAATGCACCCGGGAGTCTTAAAAGGGCCTTACCACGTGGTGGTCCCCACAAAGTGACTTCTGTAAGGCAAGAGCGAGTCTAAAATGAGCCATGTTAATGTGAGATGGCGGATTTATAATAAGAATTAATATTTTAATGCTGAATGATCACTGTGTTTGTGTAAAATAATGGAGATGAAGTACAATTAATGATAAGAGCTAATAAGGAAATCAGGGATCCATTACCAGTCAATAACTATTTAACGTACCAGATAACATGTACCATACTAATGCACTATCTATGTCTACCTGCCTTCTGTTGGACAAACAAGGTCGAGATCCCCGGCAACAGCTTCGGGACTGGGGGGGTGTATTGATGTGTGTATCGTCCTAGTACCTTAAATGCAATATAAGCACAATGGTACACCACAGAGGGCGCTGTGGTGGGAAACCTGGAAGTACCTGCAAGAGGCAGTATAAAAGGCTGACCACCACACCTGAGGGGCACTCTGAGGCTGTTCAATAAAGGACGAAGGTCACAGCAGTTAGATTAACACCAGACCGTGTGGAGTCAGTGATTTGTGTGCTACATACACCACAACCAGACTGATTCCCGGGATGGCAGGACTGACGTATGAAGAAAGACTGGATCGACTAGGCTTATGTTCACTGGAATTTAGAAGAGAGGGGATCTCATAGAAACATATAAAATACTGACGGGTTTAGACAGGTTAGATGCAGGAAGAATGTTCCCGATGTTGGGGAAGTCCAAAACCAGGGGTCACAGTCTAAGGATAAGGGGTAGGCCATTTCAGACCGAGATGAGGAGAAACTTCTTCACCCAGAGAATTGTGAACCTGTGGAATTCTCTACCACAGAAAGTTGTTGAAGCCAGTTAGTTAGATATACCGTATATACTCGCGTATCATGCGACTTTTGAAGACCTAAATTGTAACCTAAATTTGGGGGGGTCGCATGATACGCGAGATACAAAATTTGCGGATGTGAAGTGCTGGCCAAGATTAGGCTGTTAGGCTGTTAAGCAGACCGTATCCATGCTGAATCTCGGCATGCTCCAACAATCCTCTATGTAAAGATATTTCTCTTGGTTTCTCCTCTCACTCTCCATGATGGTTGTAAATCGAATATCCCTGGTTGATATTAGTTCCTCGATACTCATGACCAAATCATTAGTTTATGTGGAAAACAAGCCAAGTTCCTGCAGCACACCACTAACTACATCCTCCCAATGCAAAAAAAAATCCATTTGACTCCTGCTGAAATTCTTCTCTTCAGGGGGAGAGAGAGTCGCGGAGGTCGGGGGGGGAGAGAGTCGCGGAGGTCGGGGGGAGAGAGAGTCGCGGAGGTCGGGGGGGGGGGGAGAGAGTCGCGGAGGTCGGGGGGGGAGAGAGTCGGGGGGGGGAGAGAGTCGCGGAGGTCGGGGGGGGGAGAGAGTCGCGGAGGTCGGGGGGGGAGAGAGTCGGGGGGGGGAGAGAGAGTCGCGGAGGTCGGGGGGAGAGAGAGTCGCGGAGGTCGGGGGGGGAGAGAGAGTCGCGGAGGTCGGGGGGGGAGAGAGTCGCGGAGGTCGGGGGGGAGAGAGTCGGGGGGGGAGAGAGAGTCGCGGAGGTCGGGGGGGAGAGAGAGTCGCGGAGGTCGGGGGGGGAGAGAGAGTCGCGGAGGTCGGGGGGGGAGAGAGAGTCGCGGAGGTCGGGGTGGGAGAGAGTCGCGGAGGTCGGGGTGGGAGAGAGAGTCGCGGAGGTCGGGGGGGGAGAGAGTCGCGGAGGTCGGGGGGGGGAGAGAGTCGCGGAGGTCGGGGGGGGAGAGAGAGTCGCGGAGGTCGGGGGGGGGAGAGAGTCGCGGAGGTCGGGGGGGGAGAGAGTCGCGGAGGTCGGGGGGGGAGAGAGAGTCGCGGAGGTCGGGGGGGGAGAGAGAGTCGCGGAGGTCGGGGGGGGAGAGAGTCGCGGAGGTCGGGGGGGGAGAGAGAGTCGCGGAGGTCGGGGGGGGAGAGAGTCGCGGAGGTCGGGGGGGAGAGAGAGTCGCGGAGGTCGGGGGGGAGAGAGAGTCGCGGAGGTCGGGGGGGGAGAGAGAGTCGCGGAGGTCGGGGGGGAGAGAGAGTCGCGGAGGTCGGGGGGGGGAGAGTCGCGGAGGTCGGGGGGGAGAGAGAGTCGCGGAGGTCGGGGGGGGGGGAGAGTCGCGGAGGTCGGGGGGGGGAGAGTCGCGGAGGTCGGGGGGGGGGGAGAGTCGCGGAGGTCGGGGGGGGAGAGAGAGTCGCGGAGGTCGGGGGGGAGAGAGTCGCGGAGGTCGGGGGGGGGGAGAGAGAGTCGCGGAGGTCGGGGGGGGAGAGAGTCGCGGAGGTCGGGGGGGGGAGAGAGAGTCGCGGAGGTCGGGGGGGGGGAGAGAGAGTCGCGGAGGTCGGGGGGGAGAGAGTCGCGGAGGTCGGGGGGGAGAGAGAGTCGCGGAGGTCGGGGGGGGAGAGAGAGTCGCGGAGGTCGGGGGAGAGAGTCGTGGAGGTCGGGGGGGGAGAGAGAGTCGCGGAGGTCGGGGGGGAGAGAGTCGCGGAGGTCGGGGGGGGAGAGAGAGTCGCGGAGGTCGGGGGGGGGGAGAGAGAGTCGCGGAGGTCGGGGGGGAGAGAGTCGTGGAGGTCGGGGGGGAGAGAGAGTCGCGGAGGTCGGGGGGGGAGAGAGAGTCGCGGAGGTCGGGGGGGGAGAGAGTCGTGGAGGTCGGGGGGGGAGAGAGAGTCGCGGAGGTCGGGGGGGGAGAGAGAGTCGCGGAGGTCGGGGGAGAGAGTCGCGGAGGTCGGGGGGAGCGAGAGTCGCGGAGGTCGGGGGGGGAGAGAGAGTCGCGGAGGTCGGGGGGGAGAGAGTCGCGGAGGTCGGGGGGGGAGAGAGAGTCGCGGAGGTCGGGGGGGGGAGAGAGTCGCGGAGGTCGGGGGGAGAGAGTCGGGGGGGGGAGAGAGAGTCGCGGAGGTCGGGGGGGAGAGAGTCGTGGAGGTCGGGGGGGAGAGAGTCGGGGGGGGGAGAGAGAGTCGCGGAGGTCGGGGGGGGAGAGAGTCGGGGGGGGGAGAGAGAGTCGCGGAGGTCGGGGGGGAGAGAGAGTCGCGGAGGTCGGGGGGGGAGAGAGAGTCGCGGAGGTCGGGGGGGGAGAGAGAGTCGCGGAGGTCGGGGGGGGAGAGAGAGTCGCGGAGGTCGGGGGGGGGAGAGAGAGTCGCGGAGGTCGGGGGGGGAGAGAGAGTCGCGGAGGTCAGGGGGGAGAGAGTCGCGGAGGTCGGGGGGGAGAGAGTCGCGGAGGTCGGGGGGGGAGAGAGAGTCGCGGAGGTCGGGGGGGAGAGAGTCGCGGAGGTCGGGGGGGGAGAGAGAGTCGCGGAGGTCGGGGGGGGAGAGAGAGTCGCGGAGGTCGGGGGGAGAGAGAGTCGCGGAGGTCGGGGGGGGAGAGAGAGTCGCGGAGGTCGGGGGGGAGAGAGAGTCGCGGAGGTCGGTGGGGAGAGAGTCGCGGAGGTCGGGGGGGAGAGAGTCGCGGAGGTCGGGGGGGAGAGAGAGTCGCGGAGGTCGGGGGGAGAGAGAGTCGCGGAGGTCGGGGGGGGGAGAGAGTCGCGGAGGTCGGGGGGGAGAGAGTCGCGGAGGTCGGGGGGGGAGAGAGAGTCGCGGAGGTCGGGGGGGAGAGAGTCGCGGAGGTCGGGGGGGGAGAGAGAGTCGCGGAGGTCGGGGGGGGAGAGAGAGTCGCAGAGGTCGGGGGGGAGAGAGTCGCGGAGGTCGGGGGGGGAGAGAGTCGCGGAGGTCGGGGGGGAGAGAGTCGCGGAGGTCGGGGGGGGAGAGAGAGTCGCGGAGGTCGGGGGGGGAGAGAGAGTCACGGAGGTCGGGGGAGAGAGAGTCGCGGAGGTCGGGGGGGAGAGAGTCGCGGAGGTCGGGGGGGAGAGAGTCGCGGAGGTCGGGGGAGAGAGAGTCACGGAGGTCGGGGGAGAGAGAGTCGCGGAGGTCGGGGGGGAGAGAGAGTCGCGGAGGTCGGGGGGGGGAGAGAGATTCGCGGAGGTCGGGGGGGAGAGAGTCGCGGAGGTCGGGGGGAGAGAGAGTCGCGGAGGTCGGGGGGGAGAGAGAGTCGCGGAGGTCGGGGGGGAGAGAGAGTCGCGGAGGTCGGGGGGGAGAGAGTCGCGGAGGTCGGGGGGGGAGAGAGAGTCGCGGAGGTCGGGGGGGGAGAGAGTCGTGGAGGTCGGGGGGGGAGAGAGAGTCGCGGAGGTCGGGGGGGGAGAGAGAGTCGCGGAGCTCGGGGGAGGGGAGAGAGAGTCGCGGAGGTCGGGGGGGAGAGAGAGTCGCGGAGGTCGGGGGGGAGAGAGTCGCGGAGGTCGGGGGGGGAGAGAGAGTCGCGGAGGTCGGGGGGGGAGAGAGTCGCGGAGGTCGGGGGGGGAGAGAGAGTCGCGGAGGTCGGGGGGGGGAGAGAGAGTCGCGGAGGTCGGGGGGGGAGAGAGAGTCGCGGGGGGAGAGAGAGTCGCGGAGGTCGGGGGGGGAGAGAGAGTCGCGGAGGTCGGGGGGGGAGAGAGAGTCGCGGAGGTCGGGGGGGAGAGAGAGTCGCGGAGGTCGGGGGGGAGAGAGTCGCGGGGGGAGAGAGAGTCGCGGAGGTCGGGGGGGGAGAGAGTCGCGGGGGGAGAGAGATTCGCGGAGGTCGGGGGGGGGAGAGAGTCGCAGAGGTCGGGGCGGGAGAGAGAGTCGGGGAGGGAGAGAGAGTCGCGGAGGTCGGGGGGGAGAGAGAGTCGCGGAGGTCGGGGGGGAGAGAGTCGCGGAGGTCGGGGGGGAGAGAGAGTCGCGGAGGTCGGGGGGGAGAGAGAGTCGCGGAGGTCGGGGGGGGAGAGAGTCGCGGAGGTCGGGGGGAGAGAGAGTCGCGGAGGTCGGGGGGGGGAGAGAGTCGCAGAGGTCGGGGCGGGAGAGAGAGTCGGGGAGGGAGAGAGAGTCGCGGAGGTCGGGGGGAGAGAGAGTCGCGGAGGTCGGGGGGGAGAGAGTCGCGGAGGTCGGGGGGGAGAGAGAGTCGCGGAGGTCGGGGGGGGAGAGAGAGTCGCGGAGGTCGGGGGGGGAGAGAGAGTCGCGGAGGTCGGGGGGGAGAGAGAGTCGCGGAGGTCGGGGGAGAGAGAGTCGCGGAGGTCGGGGGGGGGGAGAGTCGCGGAGGTCGGGGGGGGAGAGAGAGTCGCGGAGGTCGGGGGGGGAGAGAGAGTCGCGGAGGTCGGGGGGGAGAGAGAGTCGCGGAGGTCGGGGGGGAGAGAGAGTCGCGGAGGTCGGGGGGGAGAGAGAGTCGCGGAGGTCGGGGGGGGAGAGAGAGTCGCGGAGGTCGGGGAGGGAGAGAGAGTCGCGGAGGTCGGGGGGGAGAGAGAGTCGCGGAGGTCGGGGGGGGAGAGAGAGTCGCGGAGGTCGGGGGGGGAGAGAGAGTCGGGGGGGGAGAGAGAGTCGCGGAGGTCGGGGGGAGAGAAAGAGTCGCGGAGGTCGGGCGGGGGGAGAGAGAGTCGCGGAGGTCGGGGGGGGAGAGAGTCGCGGAGGTCGGGGGGAGAGAGAGTCGCGGAGGTCGGGGGGGAGAGAGTCGCGGAGGTCGGGGGGGGAGAGAGTCGCGGAGGTCGGGGGGGAGAGAGAGTCGCGGAGGTCGGGGGGGGAGAGAGTCGCGGAGGTCGGGGGGGAGAGAGAGTCGCGGAGGTCGGGGGGGAGAGAGAGAGTCGCGGAGGTCGGGGGGAGAGAGTCGCGGAGGTCGGGGGGGGGAGAGAGTCGCGGAGGTCGGGGGAGAGAGAGTCGCGGAGGTCGGGGGGGGAGAGAGTCGCGGAGGTCGGGGGGAGAGAGTCACGGAGGTCGGGGGGGAGAGAGAGTCGCGGAGGTCGGGGGGGGAGAGAGAGTCGCGGAGGTCGGGGGGGGAGAGAGAGTCGCGGAGGTCGGGGGGGGAGAAAGAGTCGCGGAGGTCGGGGGGAGAGAGTCACGGAGGTCGGGGGGGAGAGAGAGTCGCGGAGGTCGGGGGGGAGAGAGAGTCGCGGAGGTCGGGGGGGAGAGAGTCGCGGAGGTCGGGGGGGAGAGAGAGTCGCGGAGGTCGGGGGGGGGGGAGAGAGAGTCGCGGAGGTCGGGGGGGAGAGAGTCGCGGAGGTCGGGGGGAGAGAGAGTCGCGGAGGTCGGGGGGGAGAGAGAGTCGCGGAGGTCGGAGGGGGAGAGAGAGTCGCGGAGGTCGGGGGGGAGAGAGTCGCGGAGGTCGGGGGGGAGAGAGAGTCGCGGAGGTCGGGGGGGAGAGAGAGTCGCGGAGGTCGGGGGGGAGAGAGTCGCGGAGGTCGGGGGGAGAGAGAGTCGCGGAGGTCGGGGGGGAGAGAGAGTCGCGGAGGTCGGGGGGGAGAAGAGTCGCGGAGGTCGGGGGGGAGAGAGAGTCGCGGAGGTCGGGGGGAGAGAGAGTCGCGGAGGTCGGGAGGGGGAGAGAGAGTCGCGGAGGTCGGGGGGGAGAGAGAGTCGCGGAGGTCGGGGGGGAGAGAGAGTCGCGGAGGTCGGGGGGGGAGAGAGAGTCGCGGAGGTCGGGGGGGGAGAGAGAGTCGCGGAGGTCGGGGGGGGGAGAGAGTCGCGGAGGTCGGGGGGGGGAGAGAGTCGCGAGGTCGGGGGGGGAGAGAGAGTCGCGGAGGTCGGGGGGGAGAGAGAGTCGCGGAGGTCGGGGGGGGGGAGAGAGTCGCGGAGGTCGGGGGGGGAGAGAGAGTCGCGGAGGTCGGGGGGGAGAGAGAGTCGCGGAGGTCGGGGGGGAGGAGAGAGTCGCGGAGGTCGGGGGGGGAGAGAGTCGCGGAGGTCGGGGGGGGAGAGAGAGTCGCGGAGGTCGGGGGGGAGAGAGAGTCGGGAGGTCGGGGGGAGAGAGTCGCGGAGGTCGGGGGGGGAGAGAGAGTCGCGGAGGTCGGGGGGGGAGAGAGAGTCGCGGAGGTCGGGGGGGGGGAGAGAGAGTCGCGGA
>NW_027253533.1:0-14767 GCF_044704955.1 Pristiophorus japonicus
CCCACACCTCCTCACACAGTCCCTCCCCCTCACACAGTCCCTCCCCCTCCCCCTCACAGAGTCCCTCCCCCTCACACAGTCCCTCCCCTCCCCCTCACACAGTCCCTCCCCCTCACACAGTCCCTCCCCTCCCCCTCACAGTCCCTCCCCCTCACACAGTCCATCCCCCTCCCCCTCACAGAGTCCCTCCCCCTCCCCCTCACACAGTCCATCCCCCTCCCCCTCACAGAGTCCCTCCCCCTCCCCCTCACACAGTCCCTGTCCCTCCCCCTCACACAGTCCCTCCCCCTCCCCCTCACACAGTCCCTCCCCCTCCCCCTCACACAGTCCCTCCCCCTCCCCCTCACACAGCCCCTCCCCCTCACACAGTCCCTCCACCTCCCCCTCACACAGACCCTCCCCCTCCCCCTCACATAGTCCCTCCCCCTCCCCCTCACACAGCCCCTCCCCCTCACACAGACCCTCCCCCTCCCCCTCACACAGTCCCTCCCCTTCACACAGACCCTCCCCCTCCCCCTCACACAGTCCCTCCCCCTCCCCCTCACACAGTCCCTCCCCCTCCCCGTCACACAGTCCCTCCCCCTCCCCCTCACACAGTCCCTCACCCTCCCCCTCACACAGTCCCTCCCCCTCCCCCTCACACAGTCCCTCCCCCTCACACAGTCCCTCCCCCTCACACAGACCCTCCCCCTCACACAGACCCTCCCCCTCCCCCTCACACAGCCCCTCCCCTCCCCCTCACACAGCCCTTCCCCCTCACACAGCCCCTCCCCCTCCCCCTCACACAGCCCCTCCCCTCCCCCTCACACAGCCCTTCCCCCTCACACAGCCCCTCCCCCTCCCCCTCACAAAGCCCCTCCCCCTCCCCCTCACACAGCCCCTCCCCCTCCCCCTCACACAGCCCCTCCCCTCCCCCTCACACATCCCCTCCCCCTCATAGAGCCCCTCCCCATCACACAGCCCCTCCCCCTCCCCCTCACACAGTGCGCCCCCTCCCCCTCACACAGTCCCTCCCCCTCCCCCGCACACAGTGCGCCCCCTCCCCCTCACACAGACCCTCCCCCTCACACAGTCCCGCCACCTCCCCCTCACACAGACCCTCCCCCTCACACAGTCCCTCCCCCTCCCCCTCACACAGTCCCGCCCCCTCACACAGTCCCTCCCCCTCACACAGCCCCTCCCCCTCCCCCTCACACAGACCCTCCCCCTCCCCCTCACACAGACCCTCCACCTCCCCCTCACACAGTCCCTCCCCTCCCCCTCACACAGCCCCTCCCCCTCACACAGCCCCTCCCCCTCACACAGTCCCTCCCCCTCCCCCTCACACAGACCCTCCCCTCCCCCCTCACACAGTCACTCCCCCTCCCTCTCACACAGCCCCTCCCCCTCACACAGTCCCTCCCCCTCCCCCTCACACAGACCCTCCCCCTCGCCCTCACACAGCCCCTCCCCCTCACACAGTCCCTCCCCCTCCCCCTCACACAGTCCCTCCCCCTCACACAGACCCTCCCCCTCCCCTCACACAGTCCCTCCCCCTCACACAGACCCTCCCCCTCCCCCTCACACAGTCCCTCCACCTCCCCCTCACACAGTCCCTCCCCCTCCCCCTCACACAGTCCCTCCCCCTCCCCCTCACACAGCCCCTCCCCCTCACACAGTCCCTCCCCCTCCCCCTCACACAGACGCTCCCCCTCCCCCTCACACAGTCCCTCCCCCTCCCCCTCACACAGTCCCTCCCCCTCACACAGACCCTCCCCCTCACACAGTCCCTCCCCCTCCCCCTCACACAGCCCCTCCCCCTCCCCCTCCCCCAGTCCCTCCCCCTCACACAGTCCCTCACTCTCCCCCTCACACAGTCCCTCCCCCTCCCCCTCACACAGTCCCTCCCCCTCACACAGTCCCTCCCCCTCACACAGACCCTCCCCCTCACACAGACCCTCCCCCTCCCCCTCACACAGCCCCTCCCCTCCCCCTCACACAGCCCTTCCCCATCACACAGCCCCTCCCCCTCCCCCTCACACAGCCCCTCCCCCTCCCCCTCACACAGCCCCTCCCCTCCCCCTCACACATCCCCTCCCCCTCCCCCTCACACAGTGCGCCCCCTCCCCCTCCCCCTCACACAGTCTCTCCCCCTCCCCCGCACACAGTGCGCCCCCTCCCCCTCACACAGACCCTCCCCCTCACACAGTCCCGCCACCTCCCCCTCACACAGACCCTCCCCCTCACACAGTCCCTCCCCCTCCCCCTCACACAGTCCCGCCCCCTCACACAGTCCCTCCCCCTCACACAGCCCCTCCCCCTCCCCCTCACACAGACCCTCCCCCTCCCCCTCACACAGACCCTCCACCTCCCCCTCACACAGTCCCTCCCCCTCACACAGTCCCTCCCCTCCCCCTCACACAGCCCCTCCCCCTCACACAGCCCCTCCCCCTCACACAGTCCCTCCCCCTCCCCCTCACACAGTCACTCCCCCTCCCTCTCACACAGCCCCTCCCCCTCACACAGTCCCTCCCCCTTCCCCTCACACAGACCCTCCCCCTCCGCCTCACACAGCCCCTCCCCCTCACACAGTCCCTCCCCCTCCCCCTCACACAGTCCCTCCCCCTCACACAGACCCTCCCCCTCCCCTCACACAGTCCCTCCCCCTCACACAGACCCTCCCCCTCCCCCTCACACAGTCCCTCCCCCTCCCCCTCACACAGTCCCTCCCCATCCCCCTCACACAGTCCCTCCCCCTCCCCCTCACACAGTCCCCTCCCCCTCACACAGTCCCTCCCCCTCCCCCTCACACAGACCCTCCCCCTCACCCTCACACAGTCCCTCCCCCTCCCCCTCACACAGCCCCTCCCCCTCCCCCTCACACAGTCCCTCCCCCTCCCCCTCACACAGACCCTCCCCCTCCCCCTCACACAGCCCCTCCCCCTCACACAGTCCCTCCCCCTCACACAGTCCCTCCCCCTCCCACAGTCCCTCCCCCTCCCCCTCACACTGTCCCTCCCCCTCACACAGTCCCTCCCCCTCCCCCTCACACAGCCCCTCCCCCTCCCCCTCACACAGCCCCTCACCCTCACACAGTCCCTCCCCCTCCCCCTCACACAGTCCCTCCCCCTCCCCCTCACACAGTCCCTCCCCCTCACACAGTCCCTCCCCTCCCCCTCACACAGTCCCTCCCCCTCACACAGTCCCTCCCCTCCCCCTCACACAGTCCCTCCCCCTTACACAGTCCCTCCCCCTCCCCCTCACACAGTCCCTCCCCCTCCCCCTCACACAGTCCTTGTCCCTCCCCCTCACACAGCCCCTCCCCCTCCCCCTCACACAGTCCCTCCCCCTCCCCCTCACACAGTCCCTCCCCTTCCCCCTCACACAGCTCCTCCCCCTCACACAGTCCCTCCCCCTCCCCCTCACACAGACCCTCCCCCTCCCCCTCACACAGTCCCTCCCCCTCCCCCTCACACAGCCCCTCCCCTCACACAGACCCTCCCCCTCCCCCTCACACAGTCCCTCCCCCTCACACAGACACTCCCACTCCCCCTCACACAGTCCCTCCCCCTCCCCCTCACACAGTCCCTCCCCCTCACACAGACCCTCCCCCTCCCCCTCACACAGTCCCTCCCCCTCCCCCTCACACAGTCCCTCCCCCTCCCCCTCACACAGTCCCTCCCCCTCCCCCTCACACAGACCCTCCCCCTCCCCCTGACACAGTCCCTCCCCCTCACACAGACCCTCCCCCTCACACAGTCCCTCCCCCTCCCCCAGCCCCTCCCCCTCCCCAGTCCCTCCCCCTCACACAGCCCCTCCCCCTCCCCATCACACAGCCCCTTCCCCTCCCCCTCACACAGTCCATCCCCCTCACACAGACCCTCCCCCTCCCCCTCACACAGACCCTCCCCCACCCCCTCACACAGACCCTCCCCCTCCCCCAGCCCCTCCCCCTCACACAGACCCTCCCCCTCCCCCTCACGCAGTCCCTCCCCTCCCCCTCACGCAGTCCCTCCCCCTCACACAGTCCCTCCCCCTTCCCCTCACAAACACCCTCCCCCTCACACAGTCCCTCCCCCTCCCCCAGTCCCTCCCCCTCACACAGTCCCTCACCCTCACACAGTCCCTCCCCCTCCCCCTCACAAACACCCTCCCCCTCACACAGTCCCTCCCCCTCCCCCTCACGCAGTCCCTCCCCCTCACACAGTCCCTCCCCCTCCCCCTCACAAACACCCTCCCCCTCACACAGTCCCTCCCCCTCCCCCTCACACAGTCGCTCCCCCTCTCACAGTCCCTCCCCCTCGCAAACACACTCACCCTTACACAGTCCCTCCCACTCACACAGTCCCTCACCCTCCCCCTCACACAGTCCCTCACCCTCCCCCTCACACAGTCCCTCACCCTCCCCCTCACACAGTCCCTCCCCCTCCCCCTCACACAGTCCCTCCCCCTCCCCCTCACACAGACCCTCGCCCTCCCCCTCACACAGCCCCTCCCCTCACACAGACCCTCCCCCTCCCCCTCACACAGTCCCTCCCCCTCACACAGACCCTCCCACTCCCCCTCACACAGACCCTCCCCCTCCCCCTCACACAGACCCTCCCCCACCCCCTCACACAGACCCTCCCCCTCCCCCTCACACAGTCCCTCCCCCTCCCCCTCACACAGTCCCTCCCCCTCACACAGTCCCTCACCCTCCTCCTCACACAGTCGCTCCCCCTCACACAGTCCCTCCCCCTCACAAACACCCTCCCCCTCACACAGTCCCTCCCCCTCACACAGTCCCTCACTCTCCCCCTCACACAGTCCCTCCCCCTCCCCCTCACGCAGTCCCTCCCCCTCACACAGTCCCTCCCCCTCACAAACACCCTCCCCCTCACACAGTCCCTCCCCCTCCCCCTCACACAGTCCCTCCCCCTCACACAGTCCCTCAACCTCCCCCTCACACAGTCGCTCCCCCTCACACAGTCCCTCCCCCTCACAAACACCCTCCCCCTCACACAGTCCCTCACCCTCCCCCTCACACAGACCCTCCCCCACACACAGACCCTCTCCCTCCTCCTCACACAGTCCCTCCCCCTCCCCCTCACACAGACCCTCCCCCTCACACAGTCCCTCCCCCTCCCCCTCACACAGTCCCTCCCCCTCACACAGCCCCTCCCCCTCCCCCTCACACAGTCCCTCCCCCTCACACAGTCCCTCCCCCTCACACACACCCTCCCCCTCCCCCTCACACAGCCCCTCCCCCTCCCCCTCACACAGTCCCTCCCCCTCCCCCTCACACAGTCCCTCCCCCTCACACAGCCCCTCCCCCTCCCCCTCACACTGCTCCTCCCCCTCACACAGACCCTCCCCCTCACACAGTCCCTCCCACTCCCCCTCACACAGTCCCTCCCCCTCACACAGACCCTAATCCTCACACAGCCCCCCACCCTCACACAGACCCACCCCCTCACAGACCCTCCCCCTCACACAGACCCTCCCCCTCACACAGACCCTCCCCCTCACACAGACACTCCCCCTCACACAGACCCTCCCGCTCACACAGTCCCTCCCCCTCCTCCTCCCCCAGTCCCTCCCCCTCACACAGACCCTCCACCTCACACAGTCCCTCCCCCTCCCCCTCACACAGTCCCTCCCCCTCACACAGCCCTTCCCCTTCACACAGACCCTCCCCCTCCCCCTCACAGACCCTCCCCCTCCCCCTCACACAGACCCTCCCCCACCGCCTCACACAGACCCTCCCCCTCACACAGTCCCTCCCCCTCCTCCTCCCCCAGTCCCTCCCCCTCACACAGTCCCTCCCCCTCACACAGACCCTCCCCCTCACACAGTCCCTCCCCCTCCTCCTCCCCCAGTCCCTCCCCCTCACACAGACCCTCCCCCTCACAGACCCTCCCCCTCACACAGACCCTCCCCCTCACACAGACCCTCCCCCTCACACAGTCCCTCCCCCTCACACAGTCCCTCCCCCTCCCCCTCACACAGTCCCTCCCCCTCCCCCTCACACAGTCCCTCCCCCTCACACAGCCCCTCCCCCTCACACAGACCCTCCCCCTCCCCCTCACAGACCCTCACCCTCCCCCTCACACAGACCCTCCCCCACCCCTCACACAGACCCTCCCCCTCACACAGCCCCTCTCCCTCACACAGTCCCTCCCCCTCACACAGACCCTCCCCCTCACACAGTCCCTCCCCCTCCTCCTCCCCCAGTCCCTCCCCCTCACACAGACCCTCCCCCTCACACAGTCCCTCCCCCTCCCCCTCACACAGTCCCTCCCCCTCACACAGCCCCTCCCCCTCACACAGACCCTCCCCCTCACACAGTCCCTCCCCCTCACACAGACCCTCCCCCTCACACAGACCCTCCCCCTCACACAGCCCCTCCCCCTCACACAGTCCCTCCCCCTCACACAGACCCTCCCCCTCACACAGAACCTCCCCCTCCCCCTCACACAGACCCTCCCCCTCACACAATCCCTCCCCCTCCCCCTCACACAGTCCCTCCCCCTCACACAGCCCCTCCCCCTCACACAGCCCCTCCCCCTCCCCTCCCCCAGTCCCTCCCCCTCACACAGACCCTCCCCCTCACACAGTCCCTCCCCCTCCCCCTCACACAGTCCCTCCCCCTCACACAATCCCTCCCCCTCCCCCTCACACAGTCCCTCCCCCTCACACAGCCCCTCCCCCTCACACAGCCCCTCCCCTTCCCCTCACACAGCCCCTCCCCATCACACAGACCCTCCTCCTCCCCCGCACACAGTCCCTCCCCCTCACACAGCCCCTCCCCCTCGCACAGACCCTCCCCCTCACACAGACCCTCCCCCTCCCCCTCACACAGTCCCTCCCCCTCACACAGCCCCTCCCCCTCACACGGCCCCTCCCCCTCCCCCTCACACAGACCCTCCCCCTCCCCCTCACACAGCCCCACCCCCTCACACAGCCCCTCCCCCTCCCCCTCACACAGCCCCTCCCCCTCCCCCTCACACAGTCCCTCCCCCTCACACAGCCCCTCCCCCTCAGACAGTCCCTCCCCCTCACACAGTCCCTCCCCCTCACACAGCCCCTCACCCTCCCCCTCACACAGCCCCTCCCCTCCCCCTCACACAGCCCTTCCCCCTCACACAGCCCCTCCCCCTCCCCCTCACACAGCCCCTCCCCCTCCCCCTCACACAGCCCCTCCCCTCCCCCTCACACAGCCCCTCCCCCTCACACAGCCCCTCCCCCTCCCCCTCACACAGTCCCTCCCCCTCCCCCTCACACAGTCCCTCCCCCTCCCCCTCACACAGTCCCGCCCCCTCACACAGTCCCTCCCCCTCACACAGCCCCTCCCCCTCACACAGCCCCTCCCCCTCACACAGTCCCTCCCCCTCCCCCTCACACAGCCCCTCTCCTCCCCCTCACACAGTCCCTCCCCCTCACACAGCCCCTCCCCCTCACACAGCCCCTCCCCCTCACACAGTCCCTTCCGCTCCCCCTCACACAGCCTCTCCCCCTCACACAGCCCCTCCCCCTCACACAGTCCCTCCCCCTCCCCCTCACACAGACCCTTCACCCTCACACAGTCCCTCCCCCTCCCCCTCACATAGTCCCTCCCCCTCACACAGTCCCTCCCCTCCCCCTCACACAGTCCCTCCCCCTCCCCCTCACATAGTCCCTCCCCCTCATACAGACCCTCCCCCTCCCCCTCACACAGCCCGTCCCCCTCACACAGTCCCTCCCCCTCCCCCTCACACAGACCCTCCCCCTCACACAGCCCCTCCCCCTCACACAGTCCCTCCCCCTCCCCCTCACACAGTCCCTCCCCCTCACACAGTCCCTCCCCCTCCCCCTCACACAGTCCCTCCCCCTCCCCCTCATACAGTCCCTCTCCGTCCCCCTCACACAGCCCCTCCCCCTCCCCCTCACACAGTCCCTCCCCCTCCGCCTCACACAGTCCCTCCCCCTCCCCCTCACACAGTCCCCTCCCCCTCACACAGTCCCTCCCCCTCCCCCTCACACAGCCCCTCCCCCTCCCCCTCACACAGTCCCTCCCCCTCCCCCTCACACAGCCCCTCCCCCTCCCCCTCACACAGTCCCTCCCCCTCACAGAGTCCCTCCCCCTCCCCCTCCCCCTCACACAGATCCTCCCCCTCCCCCTCACACAGCCCCTCCCCCTCACACAGTCCCTCCCCCTCACACAGTCCCTCCCCCTCCCACAGTCCCTCCCCCTCCCCCTCACACTGTCCCTCCCCCTCACACAGTCCCTCCCCCTCCCCCTCACACAGCCCCTCCCCCTCCCCCTCACACAGCCCCTCACCCTCACACAGTCCCTCCCCCTCCCCCTCACACAGTCCCTCCCCCTCACACAGTCCCTCCCCTCCCCCTCACACAGTCCCTCCCCCTCACACAGTCCCTCCCCTCCCCCTCACACAGTCCCTCCCCCTCACACAGTCCCTCCCCCTCCCCCTCACACAGTCCCTCCCCCTCCCCCTCACACAGTCCTTGTCCCTCCCCCTCACACAGCCCCTCCCCCTCACACAGCCCCTCCCCCTCACACAGTCCCTCCCCCTCCCCCTCACACAGTCCCTCCCCTTCCCCCTCACACAGCTCCTCCCCCTCACACAGTCCCTCCCCCTCCCCCTCACACAGACCCTCCCCCTCCCCCTCACACAGTCCCTCCCCCTCCCCTCACACAGACCCTCCCCCTCCCCCTCACACAGTCCCTCCCCCTCACACAGACCCTCCCACTCCCCCTCACACAGTCCCTCCCCCTCCCCCTCACACAGTCCCTCCCCCTCACACAGACCCTCCCCCTCCCCCTCACACAGTCCCTCCCCCTCCCCCTCACACAGTCCCTCCCCCTCCCCCTCACACAGTCCCTCACCCTCACACAGTACCTCCCCCTCCCCCTCACAAACACCCTCCCCCTCACACAGTCCCTCCCCCTCCCCCTCACGCAGTCCCTCCCCCTCACACAGTCCCTCCCCCTCCCCCTCACAAACACCCTCCCCCTCACACAGTCCCTCCCCCTCCCCCTCACACAGTCGCTCCCCCTCTCACAGTCCCTCCCCCTCGCAAACACACTCACCCTTACACAGTCCCTCCCCCTCACACAGTCCCTCACCCTCCCCCTCACACAGTCCCTCACCCTCCCCCTCACACAGTCCCTCACCCTCCCCCTCACACAGTCCCTCCCCCTCCCCCTCACACAGTCCCTCCCCCTCCCCCTCACACAGACCCTCCCCCTCCCCCTCACACAGTCCCTCGCCCTCCCCCTCACACAGCCCCTCCCCTCACACAGACCCTCCCCCTCCCCCTCACACAGTCCCTCCCCCTCACACAGACCCTCCCACTCCCCCTCACACAGACCCTCCCCCTCCCCCTCACACAGACCCTCCCCCACCCCCTCACACAGACCCTCCCCCTCCCCCTCACACAGTCCCTCCCCCTCCCCCTCACACAGTCCCTCCCCCTCACACAGTCCCTCACCCTCCTCCTCACACAGTCGCTCCCCCTCACACAGTCCCTCCCCCTCACAAACACCCTCCCCCTCACACAGTCCCTCCCCCTCACACAGTCCCTCACTCTCCCCCTCACACAGTCCCTCCCCCTCCCCCTCACGCAGTCCCTCCCCCTCACACAGTCCCTCACCCTCCCCCTCACACAGTCGCTCCCCCTCACACAGTCCCTCCCCCTCACAATCACCCTCCCCCTCACACAGTCCCTCCCCCACACACAGTCCCTCCCCCTCCCCCTCACACAGTCCCTCCCCCTCCCCCTCACGCAGTCCCTCCCCCTCCCCCTCACACAGACCCTCCCCCACCCCCTTACACAGACCCTCCCCCTCCCCCTCACACAGCCCCTCCCCCTCACACAGTCCCTCCCCCTCCCCCTCACACAGACCCTCCCCCTCCCCCTCACACAGTCCCTCCCCCTCACACAGTCCCTCACCCTCCCCCTCACACAGTCCCTCCCCCTCCCCCTCACACAGTCCCTCCCCCTCACAAACACCCTCCCCCTCACACAGTCCCTCCCCCTCCCCCTCACACAGTCCCTCCCCCTCACACAGTCCCTCACCCTCCCCCTCACACAGTCGCTCCCCCTCACACAGTCCCTCCCCCTCACAAACACCCTCCCCCTCACACAGTCCCTCACCCTCCCCCTCACACAGACCCTCCCCCTCACACAGACCCTCTCCCTCCCCCTCACACAGCCCCTCCCCCTCCCCCTCACACAGTCCCTCCCCCTCCCCCTCACACAGTCCCTCCCCCTCACACAGTCCCTCCCCCTCCCCCTCACACAGTCCCTCCCCCTCCCCCTCACACAGACCCTCCCCCTCCCCCTCACACAGCCCCTCCCCCTCACACAGCCCCTCCCCCTCACACAGTCCCAACCCCTCCCCCTCACACAGTCCCTCCCCCTCACACAGTCCCTCCCCCTCCCCCTCACACAGTCCCTCCCCCTCACACAGTCCCGCCCCCTCCCCCTCACACAGCCCCTCCCCCTCCCCCTCACACAGCCCCTCACCCTCACACAGTCCCTCCCCCTCCCCCTCACACAGACCCTCCCACACCTCCTCACACAGTCCCTCCCCCTCACACAGTCCCTCCCCCTCCCCCTCACAGAGTCCCTCCCCCTCACACAGTCCCTCCCCTCCCCCTCACACAGTCCCTCCCCCTCACACAGTCCCTCCCCTCCCCCTCACAGTCCCTCCCCCTCACACAGTCCATCCCCCTCCCCCTCACAGAGTCCCTCCCCCTCCCCCTCACACAGTCCATCCCCCTCCCCCTCACAGAGTCCCTCCCCCTCCCCCTCACACAGTCCCTGTCCCTCCCCCTCACACAGTCCCTCCCCCTCCCCCTCACACAGTCCCTCCCCCTCCCCCTCACACAGTCCCTCCCCCTCCCCCTCACACAGCCCCTCCCCCTCACACAGTCCCTCCACCTCCCCCTCACACAGACCCTCCCCCTCCCCCTCACATAGTCCCTCCCCCTCCCCCTCACACAGCCCCTCCCCCTCACACAGACCCTCCCCCTCCCCCTCACACAGTCCCTCCCCTTCACACAGACCCTCCCCCTCCCCCTCACACAGTCCCTCCCCCTCCCCCTCACACAGTCCCTCCCCCTCCCCGTCACACAGTCCCTCCCCCTCCCCCTCACACAGTCCCTCACCCTCCCCCTCACACAGTCCCTCCCCCTCCCCCTCACACAGTCCCTCCCCCTCACACAGTCCCTCCCCCTCACACAGACCCTCCCCCTCACACAGACCCTCCCCCTCCCCCTCACACAGCCCCTCCCCTCCCCCTCACACAGCCCTTCCCCCTCACACAGCCCCTCCCCCTCCCCCTCACACAGCCCCTCCCCTCCCCCTCACACAGCCCTTCCCCCTCACACAGCCCCTCCCCCTCCCCCTCACAAAGCCCCTCCCCCTCCCCCTCACACAGCCCCTCCCCCTCCCCCTCACACAGCCCCTCCCCTCCCCCTCACACATCCCCTCCCCCTCATAGAGCCCCTCCCCATCACACAGCCCCTCCCCCTCCCCCTCACACAGTGCGCCCCCTCCCCCTCACACAGTCCCTCCCCCTCCCCCGCACACAGTGCGCCCCCTCCCCCTCACACAGACCCTCCCCCTCACACAGTCCCGCCACCTCCCCCTCACACAGACCCTCCCCCTCACACAGTCCCTCCCCCTCCCCCTCACACAGTCCCGCCCCCTCACACAGTCCCTCCCCCTCACACAGCCCCTCCCCCTCCCCCTCACACAGACCCTCCCCCTCCCCCTCACACAGACCCTCCACCTCCCCCTCACACAGTCCCTCCCCTCCCCCTCACACAGCCCCTCCCCCTCACACAGCCCCTCCCCCTCACACAGTCCCTCCCCCTCCCCCTCACACAGACCCTCCCCTCCCCCCTCACACAGTCACTCCCCCTCCCTCTCACACAGCCCCTCCCCCTCACACAGTCCCTCCCCCTCCCCCTCACACAGACCCTCCCCCTCGCCCTCACACAGCCCCTCCCCCTCACACAGTCCCTCCCCCTCCCCCTCACACAGTCCCTCCCCCTCACACAGACCCTCCCCCTCCCCTCACACAGTCCCTCCCCCTCACACAGACCCTCCCCCTCCCCCTCACACAGTCCCTCCACCTCCCCCTCACACAGTCCCTCCCCCTCCCCCTCACACAGTCCCTCCCCCTCCCCCTCACACAGCCCCTCCCCCTCACACAGTCCCTCCCCCTCCCCCTCACACAGACGCTCCCCCTCCCCCTCACACAGTCCCTCCCCCTCCCCCTCACACAGTCCCTCCCCCTCACACAGACCCTCCCCCTCACACAGTCCCTCCCCCTCCCCCTCACACAGCCCCTCCCCCTCCCCCTCCCCCAGTCCCTCCCCCTCACACAGTCCCTCACTCTCCCCCTCACACAGTCCCTCCCCCTCCCCCTCACACAGTCCCTCCCCCTCACACAGTCCCTCCCCCTCACACAGACCCTCCCCCTCACACAGACCCTCCCCCTCCCCCTCACACAGCCCCTCCCCTCCCCCTCACACAGCCCTTCCCCATCACACAGCCCCTCCCCCTCCCCCTCACACAGCCCCTCCCCCTCCCCCTCACACAGCCCCTCCCCTCCCCCTCACACATCCCCTCCCCCTCCCCCTCACACAGTGCGCCCCCTCCCCCTCCCCCTCACACAGTCTCTCCCCCTCCCCCGCACACAGTGCGCCCCCTCCCCCTCACACAGACCCTCCCCCTCACACAGTCCCGCCACCTCCCCCTCACACAGACCCTCCCCCTCACACAGTCCCTCCCCCTCCCCCTCACACAGTCCCGCCCCCTCACACAGTCCCTCCCCCTCACACAGCCCCTCCCCCTCCCCCTCACACAGACCCTCCCCCTCCCCCTCACACAGACCCTCCACCTCCCCCTCACACAGTCCCTCCCCCTCACACAGTCCCTCCCCTCCCCCTCACACAGCCCCTCCCCCTCACACAGCCCCTCCCCCTCACACAGTCCCTCCCCCTCCCCCTCACACAGTCACTCCCCCTCCCTCTCACACAGCCCCTCCCCCTCACACAGTCCCTCCCCCTTCCCCTCACACAGACCCTCCCCCTCCGCCTCACACAGCCCCTCCCCCTCACACAGTCCCTCCCCCTCCCCCTCACACAGTCCCTCCCCCTCACACAGACCCTCCCCCTCCCCTCACACAGTCCCTCCCCCTCACACAGACCCTCCCCCTCCCCCTCACACAGTCCCTCCCCCTCCCCCTCACACAGTCCCTCCCCATCCCCCTCACACAGTCCCTCCCCCTCCCCCTCACACAGTCCCCTCCCCCTCACACAGTCCCTCCCCCTCCCCCTCACACAGACCCTCCCCCTCACCCTCACACAGTCCCTCCCCCTCCCCCTCACACAGCCCCTCCCCCTCCCCCTCACACAGTCCCTCCCCCTCCCCCTCACACAGACCCTCCCCCTCCCCCTCACACAGCCCCTCCCCCTCACACAGTCCCTCCCCCTCACACAGTCCCTCCCCCTCCCACAGTCCCTCCCCCTCCCCCTCACACTGTCCCTCCCCCTCACACAGTCCCTCCCCCTCCCCCTCACACAGCCCCTCCCCCTCCCCCTCACACAGCCCCTCACCCTCACACAGTCCCTCCCCCTCCCCCTCACACAGTCCCTCCCCCTCCCCCTCACACAGTCCCTCCCCCTCACACAGTCCCTCCCCTCCCCCTCACACAGTCCCTCCCCCTCACACAGTCCCTCCCCTCCCCCTCACACAGTCCCTCCCCCTTACACAGTCCCTCCCCCTCCCCCTCACACAGTCCCTCCCCCTCCCCCTCACACAGTCCTTGTCCCTCCCCCTCACACAGCCCCTCCCCCTCCCCCTCACACAGTCCCTCCCCCTCCCCCTCACACAGTCCCTCCCCTTCCCCCTCACACAGCTCCTCCCCCTCACACAGTCCCTCCCCCTCCCCCTCACACAGACCCTCCCCCTCCCCCTCACACAGTCCCTCCCCCTCCCCCTCACACAGCCCCTCCCCTCACACAGACCCTCCCCCTCCCCCTCACACAGTCCCTCCCCCTCACACAGACACTCCCACTCCCCCTCACACAGTCCCTCCCCCTCCCCCTCACACAGTCCCTCCCCCTCACACAGACCCTCCCCCTCCCCCTCACACAGTCCCTCCCCCTCCCCCTCACACAGTCCCTCCCCCTCCCCCTCACACAGTCCCTCCCCCTCCCCCTCACACAGACCCTCCCCCTCCCCCTGACACAGTCCCTCCCCCTCACACAGACCCTCCCCCTCACACAGTCCCTCCCCCTCCCCCAGCCCCTCCCCCTCCCCAGTCCCTCCCCCTCACACAGCCCCTCCCCCTCCCCATCACACAGCCCCTTCCCCTCCCCCTCACACAGTCCATCCCCCTCACACAGACCCTCCCCCTCCCCCTCACACAGACCCTCCCCCACCCCCTCACACAGACCCTCCCCCTCCCCCAGCCCCTCCCCCTCACACAGACCCTCCCCCTCCCCCTCACGCAGTCCCTCCCCTCCCCCTCACGCAGTCCCTCCCCCTCACACAGTCCCTCCCCCTTCCCCTCACAAACACCCTCCCCCTCACACAGTCCCTCCCCCTCCCCCAGTCCCTCCCCCTCACACAGTCCCTCACCCTCACACAGTCCCTCCCCCTCCCCCTCACAAACACCCTCCCCCTCACACAGTCCCTCCCCCTCCCCCTCACGCAGTCCCTCCCCCTCACACAGTCCCTCCCCCTCCCCCTCACAAACACCCTCCCCCTCACACAGTCCCTCCCCCTC
>NW_027253534.1:0-14742 GCF_044704955.1 Pristiophorus japonicus
CTCATCCCTCCCTCCCTCCCCTCTTTCCCCTCATCCCTCCCCTCCCTCCCCTCTTCCCCTCATCCCTCCCTCCCTCCCTCTCTGGGATGTCTGGCTGCAATGTAAAGCCCAGATTATGATCGGTGCCATCCATTCTTGTCCTCAGATGTGTTACGAACTTTACGTGTGTTCTGGTACATACAAATCTGACAAGGGATAGGAGTTTAAAATGGGCCTGTGTGTTGTATGAACTGGTTGCCAACCAAGTGAGCGGGTAACGGAGAGAATACATAGGGAACTGTGTCTGATTTCCTCGCCTGGTTGGGTGGGGTGTCGGGGGGTCGGGGGGGGGTGGTGTGAGGGGAATGGTATAACTGCACGGTGCAATCATCTGAGGGAGGTGACGGAGCAGACAGTGTGTTTACTTGTGCAACATGCCTTGCAGTCAGTGTTTTGGTTTAACTGTCGGGGCTCCCCAACGCCCGATTGTCCCCGTCCTTCCTCCTCCCCAATTGAACTTTAGAGGAGTGGGTTTTAATCCCTTAGTATCCGGAAAATATAGAAAAGTGTATAAAGCAGGGCAATCCAATACACTTCCCACCCTGTGGTTTCTTTCTGTTGGGGTGCTGTGCGATCTCCTGACTGTTTGTATTCTCTAATCATCAATTGCCACCATTTCCTTCCATTGCTCTCTCTTGCTCTAAGGCAATGCGCACACAGCAACAGACATCCAGAAAGCTTTTGATGAAGTTCCACATGAAAGCCAGTTCCTTACTTAAGGCAATGGTAGTTGCCCAGTGGAATTGTGGGATTAAGTGACCCATATAACAAAGATCCCAATAAATGTTTTGGAGAAGTGCAGTTCATGGCCGGTTCATGTGTTTTTGTATTGTGGAGGAATGTTAGCCTGAAGAGCAGGTGAACACCCTGTGACAAATTTTGACTTCCACCTGAACAGGCAAATGGGGTCTGTACTTCATGTCTCACCTTAAGGATAGCACCTCTTGCCCATTACTGTACTGCGGCGTTGGCCTAGATTATGCATTCGAGTCATTCTGAGTTAGATGCTGCTGACTGAAGTGCCGTAACCTACAGGGCTAAGGACCAAGAGCTGGAAAGTGGGATTAGACTGGATAGGCTCTTTGTTGGCCGGCACAGTCACGAGGGGTCGAATGGCCTCCTTCCGTGCTGTAAATTTCTATGATTCTAAGCATCTCTAGTTACAGCTTTAATACACTAATACTTGGGCTGTTTCACCCTTATTCCTGTTTTTGTGTTTCAATGTCCTAATCAAATCCGACATTTGATGTGTTTATGTGGAGAGCTGGTGTTCCAATCTGGACGCAGCATTTCCCCTTGGTGCCCGCTGATCGATGGAACGGTCCTGTTTGTGCTCCATGGTACCTCTACAAACTGGCAAGGCTCCATTTCAAAGGAATCCCAAGCTGGTGCTGCCATCCACGCAGTGATTTCCCCCTCACTACATGTCCTTGTCTCTAGCAAGCTGAATGTAAAAGGCAAATCAGAGACCCATTGTCAGCCCTCTGAGCATTTTGTCCTTTCCTCGCCTCATGTCTGGGTCTGTTGTAGACTCGTTGATGGAGATTGATTGCTGCGATTAGTCAACAACCAGAATGGTAGAAGGAGCACTAGATGGACCCTGGTCCCTTGTTATCTAGCAATTCTCATGTTCCTATGTCGTCTGGTGTGGTTTGTAATTTGTGTTAAGTAGAAATATTGAGAACGTGCCACCAATGAATCTTGGCTTCCGATTCTCGGGCATTCGCTACCCACGTTTTTCTGGTTTCGTGGCCTCTGTGTATTTGATGTATCTGCTTGCCTGTGCCAGCACACATACACTGCTCTGGTTTAGTCCCCAGGCCTGTGCTGTGTGGGGCTCACTGATGGTCTTATTGCCAGTTGTATTACTGACTTGGTGAGGACGTTGCATGTGTTTCCCTCAATATCTGCCGTTCTTGTTCGATCGTGATATCGCTATGTTCTTATTCGTGCTGACGCGGTCGAACATAAACCAGGAGCAGTGTAGATCCGCAGGCAGAGTTGCTTCTAATAACTCAGCAAACCAGCGCCTCCCAGGGTTGGATGGTCCGGGCTGAGCGAGCAGCAGGCAGATCACCAGCGCTCTGTGCTGATGACCTGCTGACAGGTTAGCTGGTTAAACCTCAGCACTGGCCCTGTGCACGCTCCTGGGTCCAAGAGTGTGAAGGGCAAGTGCTGGAGTTTAACCAGCCTAAGCTCTCTGACTTGCACAAGTGGGTACGAAACCTACGAGGGAGAGACTGGGCAGATAGAAACTACCTGTGTGAATTTCGCAGTAACTCTGGCGATGCTTACAACAACTTGCATCAACTTGCATTTACGTAGTTCCTTTAACACAGTAAATGTCCCAAGGTGCTTCACAGAAGAGCAATCAGGTTAGGATGGACCCGAGCCAAAGATGGGGATGGGGATAGATGTCAAGAAACTTGGTCATAAAGGAGGAGAGGGAGAGGGGGAAGGGGGGGTGAAGAGGTTTAGGGAGGGAGTTCCAGAGCTTAGGGCTAGGTGGCTAAAGGTATGGCCACCGATGGCAGAGCGCAGGAGGCCAGAATTGGAGGAGCGCAGAGATCTCGGAGAGTTGTGGGGCTGGAGGAGCTAACAGATAGGGGCGAGCAAGGGATTTGAACATGAGGATGAAAGCATTGGGAGAGCGGGTACCACTATAGGTCAGTGAGCACAGGGGGTGATGGATGAGGGACTAACGGTGGGGATGAGTTTCTGCACGTCAGATGAACAATGAATGAAAAACCAGTCAGTTTTATAATGCGAGTGATGATGGGCTGGGTCTGAGAGTTGATTGCAAAACCGTGGAGCTGATACTTGAATTGTTTTCTTTCCTCAGGGCCTTCTTCTGGCTGGTGTCTCTGCTGTTGTCATCGATTGTGTGGGTTGTTGCTGTGCAACTGAGTGACAAGAACAATGCACACATGCAGAAAGGACTTCTCATCTTTGGCGTCATTTTCTCCGTGCTGCTTCAAGAGCTCGTCCGATTTGGTTACTATAAGCTATTAAAGTAGGAAAACAGCAGCATTACATTGTTTCACAGCAAAGTACTTGACTTGCATTAACTCCTAATCGCCTGGGTTATAGAAGCATTTTACCAATCTAGTTGACAAATGACTGGATTATTCCATGATAAATTTCTAACATCTTTAGTCTACATCACTCTATATATTTTTATATTCATTCGTGGGATGTGGGCGTCGCTGGCAAGGCCGGCATTTATTGCCCATCCCTAATTGCCCTCGAGAAGGTGGTGGTGAGCCGCTGCCTTGACTACAACTGAGTGTCTCGCTGGGCCATTTCAGAGAGCAGTTAAGAGTCAACCACATTGCTGTGGGTCTGGAGTCACATGAGGATGAAAAAAATTGGAGGCATTGGGAGACCGGCTGCCAATGTAGGCCAGCGAGCACAGGGCGGGAGGTGAGGGACTAAATGTGGGGATGTGTTTCTGACATCCAACACTCAACTGAGCAATAAATGATGACCAGACCGGGTAAGGGCAGCAGATTTCCTTCCCTAACCGACATTAGTGAACCTGATGGGTTTTTACGACAATCCGGTAGTTTCATGGTCACCATGACTGATACTAGCTTTTTATTCCAGATTTATTTAATTAACTGAATTTAAATTCCCCAGCTGCCGTGGTGGGATTTCAACTCGCGTCTCTAGATCATTAGTGCAGTAACTAACCATCATCATCATCATCATAGGCAGTCCCTCGGAATCGAGGAAGACTTGCTTCCACTTTTAGCATGAGTCCTTAGGTGGCTGAACAGTCCAATACGAGAACCACAGTCTCTGTCACAGGTGGGACAGACGGTGGTTGGAGGAAAGGGTGGGTGGGACTGGTTTGTCGCACGCTCCTTCCGCTACCTGCGCTTGGTTTCTGCATGCTCTTGGCGACGAGACTCGAGGTGCTCAGCGCCCTCCCGGATGCACTTCCTTCACTTTGGCCAGACACATTCAGGTGTCGGTGGGGATGTTGCACTTTATCAGGGAGGCTTTGAGGGTGTCCCTGTAATGTTTCCTCTGCCCACCTTTGGCTCGTTTGCCGTGAAAGGGTTCTGAGTAGAGTGCTTGCTTTGGGGGTCTCGTGTCTCGCATGTGAACACTGTGGTCTGCCCAGCGGAGCTGATCAAGTGTGGTCAATGCTCCAATGCTGGGGATGTTGGCCTGAGCGAGAACACTGACGTTGGTGCGTCTGTCCTCCCAGGGGATTTGTAGGATCTTGCGGAGACATCGTTGGTGATATTTCTCCAGCGATTTGAGGTGTCTACTGTACATGATCCATGTCTCTGAACCTACAGGAGGGCGGGTATTATTACAGCCCTGTAGACCATGAGCTTGGTGGTAGATTTGAGGGCCTGATCTTCAAACACTCTCTTCCTCAGGCGGCCAACGGCATAACCACTATGCTATATTAGTAAAAATTGTGTGAACTTCTCGTCTACAAACCTTACTTTCTGTGGTTACACATTTTCATTTTGCTTTCCTGTTCACATTGTTAACCACGTCAACTTTCACAATGTAACTGCAAGCTCAGACCACTAGGTGGCTCTCTCACCCTCTTGTGTATAACCCCCCCCCCCAAATCCCCTTTGTATTCAACGCCTTAGGCAGTTTAATTCTTTAAAAAAGCTTAACCAGAGGAAACTTTGAACTATGGACCTTGTTTTTAAGCAGTAGATCTCGCGTGATGGGGCCTGGACTACAGTTACTGGTGTTTGCCAATTATCTTTCACTATAGTTAGGTTACCTCCTGAAGTCACACATTTGGGATCGGACACTGCATTCCCATCATAAAACACGCAGCTGCCATTGCAGTTACAACATTTGGAAGCTATCCTCTGCTGGGTTCTTGCAGTCGTGTGTGGGCCTGTGATTGCCGCTGTGATGGTTAGTTCTTCGCTGCTTGGAAATGCTGGTTCCACAGCAAGCAGATACAGCCTGGAGTTTAGAGCGCAGCGGAGGCCCATTAACACATCGGGTCTGTGCCGGCTCGATGATGGAGCAACTAAAGCTAGTGCCACTGCCCTCTTTCCCCTTGCGCTGTACATCGCTCCTTCCTCGTCGCTGGCCATCTCCCGAAGGTGGAGCTCGCTTCCTCGGGCACAGTCAGCCCTCCAGTGCCTCGCCCCACCCGTCCATGAGCAGAGACGACGAGTGTTGGCAGGCTGTCCGACTGTGGGAGGCATCACATCCAAACCTAGTAATGTTTTAGAATCGGGGAGCTAGTTGTCCTGGCTCAGGTCAGCTAACTCGGAATTCAGCCAAGACCCTCTGGTTTGTGTGGCTTAGCAACACGGAGTGATGGCTTTATTCAACAAGGCAACCCTAGATTTAATGGCTTCTGGACTTCTTAAATATGTTGTGTTTCTTAAAGATTCCCAGCATGGCTGCATGTTAAACATCATTCAATGAATTATTTAGTTGTAATCTTGATGTTTACCACCTTACTGTTGTGGATTCCCTGGGTAACCTGTGCATTCTGTTGCTGAAACTTTCAGGAAGGCAAATCATGGTTTAATGGCTATAACCCAGGAGGAAGAGGTGCCTATATCCATTGGACAGCTGGCTTACGGTAAGGTTCTGTAATGGAAATCTACCTACTGTCAGCTCCTGCTGAAACCCTCATCCATGCCTTTGTTACCTCTAGACTTTACTATTCTGAAGCTCTCCTGGCCGGCCTCCCATCTTCCACCCTCCACAAACCCATCCCCCGGTGCACGCTGACCTACATCCGCCTCATTTTGTTTTGGATGCGTGGTCCCTTTAAAGGGCTGCGCAGCTCATTCAAAGTTCCGCCCATGTGCAAATGTTCACATTTGAAAAGACAGTCCAGGGCTGCATGGGATTGGCAGAAGGCTGCACGGCTTAGAGGGAACATTAATTGCCTCCCTGTTGAGCAATGCCTTGATTTAAAAAAAATTCTCATCCTTGTTTTCAAATCCCTCCAAGGCCTCACCCCTCCCTATCTCTGTAACCTCCAGTTCCACAACCCTCAGATACCTGTGCGCCTCTAATTCTGGTCTCTATCGCATCCCCAATTTTAATCGCTCCACCATTGGCGGTCGTGCCTTCAGCTGCCTTGGCCCTAAGTTCTGGAATTCCCTCTCTACCTATCTCTTCAAGACACTTTTTAAAACCTACCTCTTTGATCAAGCCTTCGGTCATCTGCCTTAATATCTCGTTATGTGGCTCATTGTCAAATGTTGTTTGATAACGCTCCTGTGAAGCGCCTTGGGATGTTTTACTATGTTAAAGGTGCTATAAAAATCAAGTTGTTGTTACCAATGTCTACAGTCACAGAATACAAAAGTAATGGTATAATGTTGAACTTACACAAGACCTTCGTTACTGTAGAGGTATTGCCTAGCGATTACTGCAGCCCATTATAAGATGGGCAGCAAAGCAATGGTTCAGCATATCACCCGAACCTTCGAGCATAACAGTATATGGGTTCCAAGTACCTGTAGTACAATTATTTATGTAACTGAAGATGATGATGACTAGATTATCCAGTGCTGTAAAAATGCACCATGCTTCTTGCAGATGCTTGGGTTCACTGGAATACTCGCACATTTGCCCAGTCTGATGTGTTGCATTGTCAGTAAAAGTGCAGTATCTGCTAGCCTGAGATTAGTTGTCCTGGAAAGTCTGGGGCACTAATTGTATATGCATCAATCAACAATGGTGCATCCCCATGATATCATCACATTGGAATGTGATCGCACAATGACCTTTGACCCATGGTTCTTTCCTGCCCCTCCTCCCCCTGACTCGCAGCGTACACTTCCATTGGATGCCAGTAATGCTCGCTAACCCTGCCCGAGCAATCAGTCGTGTCTGAGGCTTGGTGACATGAATGTGCAACTGGAGGCCGTCACAGCCGAGACCCAACCTGCCGACTCTCAACACTGTCCGCACAGGGCACCAGGAACGGATACCCCAGTCTGGGCACGTGGGGATTGAGTACAGGGAACCCATCATTTGCTAAAGTCAGCAAATTCAACACAAACTGGGGAACCTCCTAGTTTGTTCTCGGTGCCATGACTGCTTGATGTGGTTCAGAAACCCGTCAGCCCCAGCGGTGGAGGGGAGTCCTGTTTGTGGAGTGACTGACCGTACCTTCCGCTATAATAGGATCCCATTGCATTTTAACAAAGGCTTTGTGTTCTGCACAGTTTCGGGCCTGGGTTTCGGTATTATGAGTGGAGCCTTCTCGGTTGTGAATATCCTGGCCGATTCCTTGGGTCCAGGTACAGTCGGTATCCACGGGGAGTCATCGTATTATTTCCTTGTGTCAGGTACGTGTATTATTGGTTTGTTGCGCGATGGCCTGCTTTCTATTCTTCAGGTCTGAACAAAAATGATGGATATCATGATGATCACCCGAGGGGCTCGCACCTGAAGAGTCGCAGGGATGCTATTTCATTCATTTTTTTATTCGTTCCTGGGATGCGGGACAAGGCCGGCATTTATTGCCCATCCCTAATTGCCCTTTGAGAAGGTGGTGGTGAGCCGCTGCTGTTTCTGATACCATGTTGTAGCGGTTTGCAACTGAGTGGCTCGCTAGGCCATTTCAGAGTCAACCACATTGCTGTGGGTCTGGAGTCACACACAGGCCAGACCGGGTAAGGGTGGCAGATTTCCTTCCCTGCACTACTGAGACACTGGGGCTGCTTCAATGCAGCAAGGGTGGGAACGGGCAGTCCTGCAAACTGAGCAGCTGAGGTGTGAGCATGTGGTAGGGCCACAGGCAATGAACGTGGTACCAAGATTAATGGATGCCCCGTTGTAGAAAGGACATGAAAGCTTACAGCGCAGATTCACCAGTGTGATGCCAGGGATGGGAAACTACGAGACTATTCCCACTGGAGCAGAGAAGGCCGAGAGGATTATAAGATTATGAGGGGGCTTGACAAGGTGGATGTAGAGAGGATGTTTCCACTGATGGGGGAGACTAGAATAAGGGGCCACCCATTTAAAACAGAGATGAGGAGAAATTTCTTCTCTCAGGGATGTAAATCTGTGGAATTTGTTGCCTCAAGCAGGGAAGCTGGGACATTGAATAAATTTAAGACTGAAATAGACAGTTACTAAACCGATAAGGGGATAAGGGGTTATGGGGAGCGGGCGGGGAAGTGGACCCGAGTCCATGATCGGATCAGCCATGATTGTATTAAATGGTGGAGCAGGCTCGAGGGGCCGAATGGCCTACTCCTGCTCCTATTATTTTCTTATGTTATTTTTAAAGGGTGAAAGATTTTGACAGGATGAATAAGGAAAGACTAGTTCTGCTGGCTGAGGAATTGGTGACAATTGGTTATCAATTTAAAATCCTCACCAAGTGAGATTAGCAGAAATGTCTTTTTTGCAGGGGCTTGTTGGAGTCTAGGAACAGGAGGAGGCCATTCAGCCCCTCGAGCCTGTTACACAGGAACAGGAGGAGGCCATTCAGCCCCTCGAGGCTGTTCCACCATCAATGAGATCATGGCTGATGGACTGCTTTACCATAGGTTGGATGAGGCAGAGACCATAAGTATCTTTTGAGGGAAAATTGGATAAATGTTTGAAACAGATACAGAGCTATGGGGCGAGGGCAGAGCAGTGGAGTTAGTTTAGGCTTGCAGTCAAAGAGATGACACAGACACGATGGACTGAATGGCCTTCCTCTGTTGTAAACTTGTACGGCTCTATAATCTAGGCTGACATTTTCGTGCAATACCGAGGAAATACTGAATTGTCAGATGAATTTCATTGGAGACGTTAAGCCCGGGGCTCATCTGCCTCATCATGTGGGTCAGGTGGACGTCAGAAATCCCATGACCATATCCAAACATATGGGAAGTTTAACTGGTGATTCTTCTCATTGCTCGGTGCATATTGTTTGCTTACATAACAGTCGTTGCACTTTAGAAAGTAATTCATCAGTTATGAGACACCTTGGGATGTCCTGAGGGGCTGATTAGCTGCCATACAAACTGAAATTCTTTCTTCAGTGTCAGCTGTGGCTCAGTGGGCAGCACCCTCGCCTCAGTCACCAGATTGTGGGTTCAAGTCCTACTCAGAGACTTGAGCACATAATTCTAGGCTGGCACTCTAGTGCAGGCTGAGGGAGTGCTGCACTGTCGGAGGTGCCATCTTTCGGATGAGACATTAAACCGAGGCCCCGTCTGCCCCCTCAGGTGGATGGAAAAGATACTATGACATTATTTCGAATAAGATCAGGGGAGTTATCCCCGGTGTCCTGGCCAATATTTATCTCTCAACCAACATTAAAAATAACATTATCTGGTCATTATCACATTGCTGTGTGTGGGAGCTTGCTGTGCGCAAATTGGCTGCTGCATTTCCCACATTACAACAGTGACTACACTTCAAAAGTACTTCGTTGGCTGTAAAGTGCTTTGGGATATCCTGAGGTTGTGAAAGGCGCTATATAAATGCAAGTCTTTGTTGCAGCGTTTACGACCCTGGCCATCATTTTGCTGCATGTGTTCTGGGGAATCGTCGCTTTCGATGCGTGTGAGAGGGAGAGGTGGTGGGCACTGGCTTCAGTCGTACTCAGCCATCTCGTGGTGTCCAGCGTGGTAAGTGTTAATGCTCTCTAGTACAATTAGCTCAAAATAATCCTGTCTCTGGCGAGAGAAAATTATCTGAGCATCTTACCAACGCGTATTTGCAGCTTGTACTGCACAGCTTTGACTGATTATTTTTAGTAACTTTGGATCATTTGCCACAGTTTAATACAAGTACATTGTAAGGGATTTTTTTGTCCAATTTCCTGCTGTTCCTTTGCAGCCATTGTTTTTGGTTCCCGCCACAAACTCCGTTCCCTAGCCACTGACCATCCCTCTCCCTGGCTGAACCAGACTGGTCGCAACCTTGGTATCGTGTTTGACCCCGAGATGAACTGGCGCCCACACATCCATAACTAAGACCGCCTATTTCCACCTCCGTAACATCGCCCGTCTCCGCCCTTGCCTCAGCTCATCTGCTGCTGCAGCCCTCATCCATGTGTTTGTTACCTCTAGACTTGACTACTCCAACGTACTCCTGGCTGGCCTCCCACATTCTACCCTACATAAACTTGAGGTCATCCAAAACTCGGCTGTGCTCGCTGCCCGTGTCCTAACTCGCACCGAGACCCGCTCACCCATCATCATCATCATCATCGTGGGCAGTCCCTCAGAATCGAGGAAGATTTGCTTCCACTCTTAGCATGCGTTCTTAGGTGGCTGTACAGTCCAATACGGGAACCACAGTCTCTGTCACAGGTCACAGACCGGTTAGCCTGACATCGGTGGTGGGGAAAATGTTGGAATCAATTATTAAAGATGAAATAGCAGTGCATTTGGAAAGCAGTGAGGGGATCGGTCCAAGTCAGCATGGATTTATGAAGGGGAAATAATGCTTGACAAATCTTCTGGAATTTTTTGAGGATGTAACTAGTAGAGTGGACAGGGGAAAATCAGAGGTTGTGGTGTATTTGGACTTTCAAAAGGCTTTTGACAAGGTCCCACACAAGAGATTGGTGTGCAAAATTAAAGCACATGGGATTGGGGGTAATGTACTGACATGGATAGAGAACTGGTTGGCAGACAGGAAGCAGGGAGTCGGGATAAACGGGTCCTTTTCAGAATGGCAGGCAGTGATTAGTGGGGTGCCGCAGGGCTCAGTGCTAGGACCCCAGCTCTTTACAATATACATTAATGATTTAGATGAAGGAATTGAGTGTAATATCTCCAAGTTTACAGATGACACTAAGTTGGGTGGCGGTGTGAGCTGTGTGGAGGCTGCTCAGAGGCTGCAGGGTGACTTGGACAGGTTAGGTGAGTGGGCAAATGCATGGCAGATGCAGTATAATGTGGATAAATGTGAGGTTATCCACTTTGGGGGCAAAAACAAGAAGGCAGAATATTATCTGAATGGCGGCAGATTAGGAAAAGGGGAGGTGCAACGAGACCTGGGTGTCATGGTACATCAGTCATTGAAAATTGGCATGCAGGTACAGCAGGCGGTGAAGAAGGCAAATGGCATGTTGGCCTTCATAGCGAGAGGATTTGAGTATAGGAGCAGGGAGGTCTTACTGCAGTTGTACAGGGCCTTGGTGAGGCCTCACCTGGAATATTGTGTTCAGTTTTGGTCTCCTAATCTGAGGAAGGACGTTCTTACTATTGAGGGAGTGCAGCTAAGATTCACCAGACTGATTCCCGGAATGGCAGGACTAAAATATGAGGAGAGACTGGATCGACTGGGCCTGTATTCACTGGAGTTTAGAAGAATGAGAGGGGATCTCATGGAGTATATAAAATACTGACGGGACTGGACAAGTTAGATGCAGGTAGAATGTTCCCGATGTTGGGGAAGTCCAGAACCAGGGGTCACAGTCTAAGGATAAGGGGTAAGCCATTTAGGACTGAGATGAGGAGAAACTTCTTCACTCAGAGAGTTGTTAACCTGTGGAATTCTCAACCGCAGAGAGTTGTTGATTCCAGTTCATTGGATATATTCAAGAGGGAGTTAGATATGGCCCTTACGGCTAAAGGGATCAAAGGGTATGAAAAGACAGCGGGAAAGAGGTACTGAGGGAATGATCAGCCATGATCTTATTGAATGGTGGTGCAGGCTCAAAGGGCCGAATGGCCTACTCCTGCACCTATTTTCTATGTTTCTATGGTTGAAGGAAAGGGTGGGTGGGGAGTCTGGTTTGCCGCACGCTCCTTCTGCCTGCGCTTGGTTTCTGCATGCTCTTGGCGACGAGACTCGAGGTGCTCAGCGCTCTCCTGGATGCACTTCCTCCACTTAGGGCAGTCTTTGGCCAGGGACTCCCAGGTGTCGGTGGAAATGTTGCACTTTATCAAAGAGGCTTTGAGGGTGTCCTTGTAACGTTTCCTCTGCCCACCTGGGGCTTGCTTGCCGCGGACAAGTTCCGAGTAGAGCGCTTGCTTTGGGAGTCGCGTGTCTGGCATGCGAATTATGTGGCCTGCCCAGCGAAGCTGATCAAGTGTGGTCAGTGCTTCAATGCTGAGGATGTTGGCCTGGTCGAGGACGCTAATGTTGGTGCGTCTGTCCTCCCAGGGGATTTGTAGGATCTTGCGGAGACATCGTTGGTGGTATTTCTCCAGCGACTTGAGGTGTCTACTCTACATGGTCCATGCTTCTGAGCCATACAGGAGGGCGGGTATTACTACAGCTCTGTAAACCATGAACTTGGTGACAGTTCCCCTGTGCTCGCTGACCTACATTGGCTCCCGGTTAAGCAACGACTTAATTTTAAAATTCTCATCCTGGTTTACAAATCCCTCCAGGGCCTCGCCCCTCCCTATCTTTGTAATCTCCTCCAGTCCCACAACCCTCCGAGATGTCTGCGCTCCTCTAATTCTGCCCTCCTGAGCATCCCTGATTATAATCGCTCAACCATTGGTGGTCGTGCCTTCAGCTGCCTAGGCCCCAAGCTCTGGAACTCCCTCCCTAAACCTCTCCGCCTCTCTACCTCTCTTTCCTCCTTCAAGACGCTCCTTAAAACCAACTTCTTTGACCAAGCTCTGTCCTAATATCTCCTTATTTGGTTCAGTGTCAAATTATGTTTGATAACGCTCCTGTAAAGCGCCTTGGGATGTTTTACTGTGTTGAAGGTGCTATATAGAAACACAGAAAATAGGTGCAGGAGTAGGCCCTTCGAGCCTGCACCACCATTCAATAAGATCATGGCTGATCATTCCCTCAGTACCCCTTTCCTGCTTTCTCTCCATACCCCTTGATCCCTTTAGCCGTAAGGGCCATATCTAACTCCCTCTTGAATATATCCAATGAACTGGCATCAACAACTCTCTGTGGCAGGGAATTTCACAGGTTAACAACTCTGAGTGAAGAAGTTTCTCCTCATCTCAGTCCTAAATGGCTTACCCCTTATCCTTAGACTGTGACCCCTGGTTCTGGACTTCCCCAACATCGGGAACATTAATACAAGTTGTTGATACTGTACAAAATTAGCATTCTTATTGAGAGTATCAGCAAGCTATTTGACCACGGAGGCATCACAGATGGATCTGATCCTGTGCTTGCCAATGTCGTGCATTTTCAATGGGGTTGGGTGATAAAATAGCCATCAGGAATGGGAATCATACAATGTTTTGCTAAAAGGAGTGGCTGAGACAGAGATAATTCTCTTTTTAAAGGAATAGTGGATAAATATTTGAAGCAGAGGCAAAGCAAGGGCTATAGAGAGAGCAGAGCAGTGGGATTCATTTTGGATTGGTCGAGCAAAGATCCAGCACAGAGACGCTGACTACGGACGTCTCCAGCTCTAATTGTTTTACACATGTTGACTGCTTTCTACAATGAGTTTCGCTCACATCAATTTTTAAATTTTTTTTTGTCATTTTTCATAATAAATCTGATGTTTTCAGAATGAAGTGCTTTAGTGGTTTAAAAACAGACGGTATGATTCATTGACCTGCATATTCTCCACCCATCGACCTGTTTGAAGGGAAGCGAGGGACATCCTGGCTTCATGTTGTGCTGTTGGTTCAGAATGGTGCATTTTCCTCTCTTTCAATTTGTATTGTGCTTTTTCCCCTCTCCACACAGACGTTTGTGAATCCTCGGTATGACGGGAGCCTGGTCCCAGTGTACCTCATCACGCTGCTCATGGGCATATGGGCATTTCTCACAGCGGGTGGCTCTGCTCGCAACCTCAAACTCTGTGTCTTGTGCAGGGACAAAGACTTTCTCTTGGCCAACCACCGACCCAGATAACGTTTGACGATCGCGGCGCTCTTCCAACACAACCTGGCTATTCACAGAGGGCGGGAATACTCGACAGGGCAAAACCGTGTTTCCTCCCCCCACCCCCTCTCTCTCCTTCCCCCCCCCCCCCGTCTTCTATCTTCCTCCCTCCCCCCCCGGTCTTCTATCTTCTCCCCCCCCCCCCCCCCCCCCCCGCGGTCTTCTATCTTCTCCTCCCCCCCCCCCCCCCCCCCCCCCGTCTTCTCTCTCTCCCCCCCCCCCCCCGGTCTTCTCTCCCCCCCCCCCCCCCCCCCCCCCGTCTTCGCTCTCCCTCCTCCCTCTCCCCTCCCTCCCCCGTCTTCTCTCTCCCCCCCCCCCCCCCCCCCCCCCGTCTTCTCTCTCCCCCCCCCCCCGTCTTCTCTCCCCCCCCCCCCCCCCCCCCGTCTTCTCTCTCCCTCCCTCCCTCTCCCTCCCCGTCTTCTCTCTTCTCCCCCCCCCCCCCCGTCTTCTATCTTCGTCCCCCGTGCCCCCCCCCCCCGTCTTCTCTCTTCTCGCCCCCCCCTGTCTTCTCTCTTCTCGCCCCCCCCCCCCCCCCCCCCCCCGTCTTCTCTCTCCCTCTCCCTCTCCCCTCCCTCCCCCGTCTTCTCTCCCCCCCCCCCCCCCCCCCGTCTTCTCTCTCCCTCCCTCCCTCTCCCTCCCCGTCTTCTCTCTTCTCCCCCCCCCCCCCGTCTTCTATCTTCGTCCCCCGTGCCCCCCCCCCCCCCCCCCCCCCCCCCGTCTTCTCTCTTCTGGCCCCCCCCCCCCCCCCCCGTCTTCTCTCTCTCTCTCTCTCTCTCTCTCTCTCTCTCTCTCTCTCTCTCCTCCCCCCACCCCGTCTTCTCTCTCTCTCTCTCTCTCTCCCTCCCTCCCCCTCTCCCCTCCCCCGTCTTCTCTCCCCCCCCACCCCCCCGTCTTCTCTTCCCCCCC
>NW_027253535.1:0-14739 GCF_044704955.1 Pristiophorus japonicus
CCCGGCTCAGAGACACTCCCCCGCCCCACCCGGCCCAGAGACACTTCCCCCCCCCCCCCCCCCCCCCATGGCCCAGAGACATTCTCCCCCCCCCCCCCCCCCCCCCCCGGCCCAGAGACATTCTCCCCCCCCCCCCCCCCCCGGCCCAGAGACACTCCCCCCCCCCCACGCCCCGGCCCAGAGACACTCCCCCCCCCACCCCCTCCCCGGACCAGAGACACCCCCCCCCCCCCCTCTCCAGCCCAGCGACACACCCCTCCCCCCCCCCCCCCCCCCCGCCCCGGCCCAGAGACACTCCCCCTGCCCCCCGGCCCAGAGACACTCCCCCTGCCCCCCGGCCCAGAGACACTCCCACCCCCCCCCCCCCCCCCCGGCCCAGAAACACCCCACCCCCCCCGGCCCAGAGACAATCCCCCCCCCCCCCCCCCTGGCCCGGCCCAGAGACACTCTTCCCCCCCCCCCCCCCCCCCCCCCGGCCCAGAGACACACCAGCCTAGCGACACTCCCCTCCCCTCCCCCCCCCCCCCCGGCCCAGAGACACTCCCCCCCCCCCCCCACCCCGACCCCCCACCGGCCCAGAGACATTCCTCCCCCTGGCCCAGAGAGACTCTCCCCCCCCCTCCAGCCAGAGACACTCCCCCCACCCCCACCCCCGGCCCAGAGACACTCCCCCTGTCCCCCCGGCCCAGAGAGACCCCCCCCCCGGCCCAGAGACTCTTTCCCCCCACCCCCCCCCCCCCCGGCCCAGAGACACTCCTCCCCCCGGCCCAGAGACCCAGAAACATGCCCCCCCCCCCGGCCCAGAGAGACTCCCCCCCTCCCGGCCCAGAGAGACCCCCCCCTGGCCCAGAGACTCTTTCCCCCCACCCCCCCCCCCCCCCGGCCCAGAGACACTCCTCCCCCCGACCCAGAAACATGCCTCCCCCGGCCCAGAGAGACTCCCCCCGTCCCCGGCCCAGAGACACTCCTCCCCCCCCTCCCGGCCCAGAGAGACCCCCCCCCTGGCCCAGAGACTCTTTCCCCCCACCCCCCCCCCCCCCCCGGCCCAGAGACACTCCTCCCCCCGACCCAGAAACATGCCTCCCCCCGGCCCAGAGAGACTCCCCCCGTCCCCGGCCCAGAGACACTCCTCCCCCCCCCCGGCCCAGAGAGAATCCCTCCGCCCCTGGCCCAGAGACACTCCCACCCCCCCCACCCGGCCCAGAAACACCCCGCCCCCCGGCCCAGAGACAATCTCCCCCCCCGCCCCCGGCCCAGAGGCACTCCCCCCCCCGGCCCAGAGACACTTCCCCCCCCCCCCCCCCCCACCCCCCACCCCCCACCCCCCGGCCCAGAGACACTCCCCCCCGCACCCCCCCGGCCCAGAGACACTCCCCCCGCCCCTCCCCGGCCCAGAGACATTCTTTCCCCCCCCCCCCGGCCCAGAGACACTCCCCCAGCACCCCCCCGGCCCAGAGACACTCCCCCCGCCCCCCCGCCCCCCCCGGCCAAGAGACACTCCACCCGCCCCCCCCCGGCCCAGAGACACTCCCACCGCACCCACCCCGGCCCAGAGACACTCCCCCCGCCCCCGGCCCAGAGACACTCCCCCCCCCCTGGCCCAGAGACACTACCCCACACCGGCCCAGAGACACTCCCCCCCCCCCCCCCCCCCCCCCTGCCAACCCCCCGGCCCAGAGACACTCCACCCCCCCCCCCCCCGGCCCAGAGACACTCCCGCAACCCCCGCCCCCGGCCCAGAGGCACTCCCCCCCCCGGCCCAGAGACACTTCCCCCCCCCCCCCCCCCCACCCCCCACCCCCCACCCCCCGGCCCAGAGACACTCCCCCCCGCACCCCCCCGGCCCAGAGACACTCCCCCCGCCCCTCCCCGGCCCAGAGACACTCCCCCGCACCCCCCCGGCCCAGAGACACTCCCCCCGCCCCCCCCCCCCGGCCCAGAGACACTCCCCCCGCACCCCCCCGGCCAAGAGACACTCCACCCGCCCCCCCCCGGCCCAGAGACACTCCCACCGCACCCACCCCGGCCCAGAGACACTCCCCCCGCCCCCGGCCCAGAGACACTTCCCCCCCCCCCCCCCCCCCCCCTGGCCCAGAGACACTACCCCACACCGGCCCAGAGACACTCCCCCCCCCCCCCCCCCCCCCTGCCAACCCCCCGGCCCAGAGACACTCCCCCCGCCCCCCCCGGCCAAGAGACACTCCACCCGCCCCCCCCCCGGCCCAGAGACACTCCCCCCGCCCCCCCCCCCCCCGGCCCAGAGACACTCCCCCCGCACCCCCCCGGCCCAGAGACACTCCCCCCACCCCCCACCCACCCCCTGGCCCAGAGACACCCCCCCCCCCCCCGGCCCAGAGACACTCCACCCCCCCCCCCCCGGCCCAGAGACACTCCCGCAACCCCCGCCCCCGGCCCAGAGGCACTCCCCCCCCGGCCCAGAGACACTTCCCCCCCCACCCCCCCCACCCCCCACCCCCCACCCCCCGGCCCAGAGACACTCCCCCCCGCACCCCCCCGGCCCAGAGACACTCCCCCCGCCCCTCCCCGGCCCAGAGACACTCCCCCCGCACCCCCCCGGCCCAGAGACACTCCCCCCGCCCCCCCCCCCGGCCCAGAGACACTCCCCCCGCACCCCCCCGGCCAAGAGACACTCCACCCGCCCCCCCCCGGCCCAGAGACACTCCCACCGCCCCCCCCCCCCCGGCCCAGAGACACTCCACCCCACCCCCCCGGCCCAGAGACACTCCCGCAACCTCCGCCCCCGGCCCAGAGGCACTCCCCCCCCCGGCCCAGAGACACTTCCCCCACCCCCCACCCCCCGGCCCAGAGACACTCCCCCCGCCCCTCCCCGGCCCAGAGACACTCCCCCCGCACCCCCCCGGCCCAGAGACCCTCCCCCCGCCCCCCCCCGGCCAAGAGACACTCCACCCGCCCCCCCCCGGCCCAGAGACACTCCCACCGCACCCACCCCGGCCCAGAGGCACTCCCCCCCCCGGCCCAGAGACACTTCCCCCCCCCCCCCCCCCCCACCCCCCACCCCCCACCCCCCGGCCCAGAGACACTCCCCCCCGCACCCCCCCGGCCCAGAGACACTCCCCCCGCCCCTCCCCGGCCCAGAGACATTCTTTCCCCCCCCCCCCGGCCCAGAGACACCCCCAGCACCCCCCCGGCCCAGAGACACTCCCCCCGCCCCCCCGCCCCCCCCGGCCAAGAGACACTCCACCCGCCCCCCCCCGGCCCAGAGACACTCCCACCGCACCCACCCCGGCCCAGAGACACTCCCCCCGCCCCCGGCCCAGAGACACTCCCCCCCCCCCCCCCCCCCCTGGCCCAGAGACACTACCCCACACCGGCCCAGAGACACTCCCCCCCCCCCCCCCCCCCCCCCTGCCAACCCCCCGGCCCAGAGACACTCCACCCCCCCCCCCCCGGCCCAGAGACACTCCCGCAACCCCCGCCCCCGGCCCAGAGGCACTCCCCCCCCCCGGCCCAGAGACACTTCCCCCCCCCCCCCCCCCCCCACCCCCCACCCCCCACCCCCCGGCCCAGAGACACTCCCCCCCGCACCCCCCCGGCCCAGAGACACTCCCCCCGCCCCTCCCCGGCCCAGAGACACTCCCCCCGCACCCCCCCGGCCCAGAGACACTCCCCCCGCCCCCCCCCCCCGGCCCAGAGACACTCCCCCCGCACCCCCCCGGCCAAGAGACACTCCACCCGCCCCCCCCCGGCCCAGAGACACTCCCACCGCACCCACCCCGGCCCAGAGACACTCCCCCCGCCCCCGGCCCAGAGACACTCCCCCCCCCCCCCCCCCCCCCTGGCCCAGAGACACTACCCCACACCGGCCCAGAGACACTCCCCCCCCCCCCCCCCCCCCCTGCCAACCCCCCGGCCCAGAGACACTCCCCCCGCCCCCCCGGCCAAGAGACACTCCACCCGCCCCCCCCCCGGCCCAGAGACACTCCCCCCGCCCCCCCCCCCCCCCGGCCCAGAGACACTCCCCCCGCACCCCCCCGGCCCAGAGACACTCCCCCCACCCCCCACCCACCCCCTGGCCCAGAGACACCCCCCCCCCCCCCCCGGCCCAGAGACACTCCACCCCCCCCCCCCCCCGGCCCAGAGACACTCCCGCAACCCCCGCCCCCGGCCCAGAGGCACTCCCCCCCCCGGCCCAGAGACACTTCCCCCCCCCCCCCCCCCACCCCCCACCCCCCACCCCCCGGCCCAGAGACACTCCCCCCCGCACCCCCCCGGCCCAGAGACACTCCCCCCGCCCCTCCCCGGCCCAGAGACACTCCCCCCCGCACCCCCCCGGCCCAGAGACACTCCCCCCGCCCCCCCCCCCCCGGCCCAGAGACACTCCCCCCGCACCCCCCCGGCCAAGAGACACTCCACCCGCCCCCCCCCGGCCCAGAGACACTCCCACCGCACCCACCCCGGCCCAGAGACACTCCCCCCGCCCCCGGCCCAGAGACACTCCCCCCCCCCCCCCCCCCCCTGGCCCAGAGACACTACCCCACACCGGCCCAGAGACACTCCCCCCCCCCCCCCCCCCCCCACTGCCAACCCCCCGGCCCAGAGACACTCCCCCCGCCCCCCCCCGGCCAAGAGACACTCCACCCGCCCCCCCCCGGCCCAGAGACACTCCCACCGCACCCACCCCGGCCCAGAGACACTCCCCCCGCCCCCGGCCCAGAGACACTCCCCCCCCCCCCCCCCCCTGGCCCAGAGACACTCCCCCCCCCCCCCCCCCCCCTGCCAACCCCCCGGCCCAGAGACACTCCCCCCTCCCCCCCGCCCCCGGCCCAGAGACAATCCCCCCCCACCCCCGGCCCAGAGACACTCGCCCCCCGGCCCAGTGACACTCCCTCCCGGCCCAGAGATACACCCCACCCCCCCCCGCCCCGGGAAACTTCCCACCCCCCTGGCCCCCCCCGCCCCCCCCCCCCGGCCCAGAGACACTCCCCCCGCACCCCCCCGGCCCAGAGACACTCCCCCCACCCACCCCCTGGCCCAGAGACACCCCCCCCCCCCGGCCCAGAGACACTCCCGCAACCCCCGCCCCCGGCCCAGACGCACTCCCCCCCCCCGGCCCAGAGACACCCCCCCCCCCCCCCCCAACCCCCACCCCCCGGCCCAGAGACTCTTCCCCCCCCCCCCCGGCCCAGAGACATCCCCCCCGGCCCAGAGACACTCCCTCCCGGCCCAGAGATACCCCCCCCCCCCGCCCCGGGAAACTTCCCACCCCCCTGGCCCCCCGGCCCATAGACACGCCCACCCCGGCCCAGAGACACCCCACCCACCCCCCCGGCCCAGAGACACTCCCCCCGCACCCCCCCGGCCCAGAGAGACTCCCCCCGCCCGCCCCCGGCCCAGAGACGCACCCCCCCGGCCCAGAGACACTCCCCCCGCCCCAGAGAGACTCCCCCCGCCCCCGGCCCAGAGACACTCCCCCCCCCCTCCCACCCCCCCCGGCCCAGAGACACTTCCCCCCCCCCCCCCCCCCCGGCCCAGAGACACTCCCCCCGCCCCCGGCCCAGAGACACTCCCCCCCCCGCCCCCCCCCCCCCGGCCCAGAGACACTCCCCCCCCGCCCCCCCCCCCCCGGCCCAGAGACACTCCCCCCGCCCCCGGCCCAGAGACACTCCCCCCCCCGACCCCCCCCCGGCCCAGAGACACCCCCCGCCCCCGGCCCAGAGACACTCCCCCCGCCCCCGGCCAAGAGACATCCCCCCGGCCCAGAGACACAACCCCGCCCCCCACCCTCCGGCTCAGAGACACTTTCCCCCCCCCCCCACCCCACCCCCCGGTCCAGAGACACCCCCCCACACCGGCCCAGAGACACTCCCCCCCCCCCCCACCACTGCCAACCCCCCTCCCCTGGCCCAGAGACACCCCCCCCCGGCCCAGAGACATTTCACCCCCCCCCCCCCCCGGCCCAGAGACACTCCCCCCGGCCCAGAGACACTTTCCCCCCCCCACCCAGCCCAGAGACATTTCCCCCCCCCCCCCCCCCCCCGGCCTAGAGACACTCCCCCCGCCCCCGGCCCAGAGACACTCCCCCCCCCCCCGGCCCAGAGACTCCCCCCACGGCCCAGAGACACTCCCTCCCGGCCCAGAGATACCCCCCCCCGCCCCGGGAAACTTCCCACCCCCCTGGCCCCCCGGCCCATAGACACACCCACCCCGGCCCAGAGACACCCCACCCCCCCCCCCGGCCCAGAGACACTCCCCCCGCACCCCCCCGGCCCAGAGACACTCCCCCCGCCCTCCCCGGCCCAGAGACACTCCCCCCGCCCCCCCCCCCCGGCCCAGAGACACTCCCCCCACCCACCCCCTGGCCCAGAGACACCCCCCCCCCCCCGGCCCAGAGACACTCCCGCAACCCTCGCCCCCGGCCCAGACGCACTCCCCCCCCCGGCCCAGAGACACTCTTCCCCCCCCCCCCCCCCCCCAACCCCCACCCCCCGGCCCAGAGACTCTTCCCCCCCCCCCCCCCGGCCCAGAGACATCCCCCCCGGCCCAGAGACACTCCCTCCCGGCCCAGAGATACCCCCCCCCCGCCCCGGGAAACTTCCCACCCCCCTGGCCCCCCGGCCCATAGACACGCCCACCCCGGCCCAGAGACACCCCACCCCCCCCCCGGCCCAGAGACACTCCCCCCGCACCCCCCCGGCCCAGAGACACTCCCCCCGCCCGCCCCCGGCCCAGAGACACTCCCCCCGCCCCAGAGAGACTCCCCCCGCCCCCGGCCCAGAGACACTCCCCCCCCCACCCCCCCCGGCCCAGAGACACTCCCCCGCCCCCGGCCCAGAGACACTCCCCCCCCGCCCCCCCCCCGGCCCAGAGACACTCCCCCCCCCCCCCCCCCCCCCCCCCGGCCCAGAGATACCCCCCGCCCCCGGCCCAGAGACACTCCCCCCGCCCCCGGCCAAGAGACATCCCCCCGGCCCAGAGACACAACCCCGCCCCCCACCCTCCGGCTCAGAGACACTTTTCCCCCCCCCCCCACCCCCCCCCCCCGGTCCAGAGACAACCCCCCACACCGGCCCAGAGACACTCCCCCCGCCCCAGAGAGACTCCCCCCACCCCCGGCCCAGAGACACCCCCTCCCACCCCCCCCGGCCCAGAAACACTTCCCCCCCCCCCCCCCCCCCGGCCTAGAGACACTCCCCCCGCCCCCGGCCCAGAGACACTCCCCCCCCGCCCCCCGGCCCAGAGACACTCCCCCCGCCCCCGGCCAAGAGACACTCCCCCCGCCCCCGGCCAAGAGACACCCCCCCCCGGCCCAGAGACACTCCCCCCCCCCCCCCCCCCCACCCTCCGGCTCAGAGACACTTCCCCCCCCCCCCCACCCCCCCCCCCCCCCGGTCCAGAGACACCCGCCCCACACCGGCCCAGAGACACTCCCCCCCCCCCCACTGCCAACCCCCCTCCCCTGGCCCAGAGACACCCCCCCCGGCCCAGAGACATTTCACCCCCCCCCCCCCCCCCCGGCCCAGAGACATTCCCCCCGGCCCAGAGACACTTTCCCCCCCCCCCACCCAGCCCAGAGACATTCCCCCCCCCCCCCGGCCTAGAGACACTCCCCCCGCCCCCGGCCCAGAGACACTCCCCCCCCCCGGCCCAGAGACACTCCCCCCCCCGGCCCAGAGACACCCCCCCCCCGGCCCAGAGACACCCCCCCCCCCCCCCCCCCCCCATGGCCCAGAGACATTCTTTCCCCCCCCCCCCGGCCCAGAGACACTCCCCCCCCCCCCCCCCACCCCCCCCCGGCCCAGAGACACTTCCCCCCCCCCCCCCCCCCCCCCCGGCCCAGAGACACTCCCCTCCCGCCCCCCCCGGCCCAGAGACACTCCCCTCCCGCCCCCCCCGGCCCAGAGACACTCCCCTCCCCCCCCCTCAGGCCCAGAGACACTCCACCCCCCCCCCCCCCAGGCCCAGAGACACTCCCCCGGCCCCGCCCGGCCCAGAGACACTCCCTCGGCCCAGAGACACTTCCCGGCCCCTCCCCCGGCGCAGAAACACTCCCCACCCGCCCCCCCCCCCAGGCCCAGGGACACTCCTTACCCCCCCCCCCCCCCGGCTCAGAGACACTCCCCCGGCCCAGTGACACTCCCTCCCGGCCCAGAGATACACCCCCCCCCCGCCCCGGGAAACTTCCCACCCCCCTGGCCCCCCCCCGGCCCAGAGACACTCCCCCCGCCCCCCCCCCCCCGGCCCAGAGACACTCCCCCCGCACCCCCCCGGCCCAGAGACACTCCCCCCACCCACCCCCTGGCCCAGAGACACCCCCCCCCCCCCCCCCCGGCCCAGAGACACTCCCGCAACCCCCGCCCCCGGCCCAGAGGCACTCCCCCCCCCGGCCCAGAGACACTTCCCCCCCCCCCCCCCCCCCACCCCTCACCCCCCACCCCCCGGCCCAGAGACACTCCCCCCGCACCCCCCCGGCCCAGAGACACTCCCCCCGCCCCTCCCCGGCCCAGAGACACTCCCCCCGCACCCCCCCCCCGGCCCAGAGACACTCCCCCCGCCCCCCCCCCCCCGGCCCAGAGACACTCCCCCCGCACCCCCCCGGCCCAGAGACACTCCCCCCACCCCCCACCCACCCCCTGGCCCAGAGACACCCCCCCCCCCCCCCCGGCCCAGAGACACTCCACCCCACCCCCCGGCCCAGAGACACTCCCGCAACCTCCGCCCCCGGCCCAGAGGCACTCCCCCCCCCGGCCCAGAGACACTTCCCCCACCCCCCACCCCCCGGCCCAGAGACACTCCCCCCGCCCCTCCCCGGCCCAGAGACACTCCCCCCGCACCCCCCCGGCCCAGAGACCCTCCCCCGCCCCCCCCCGGCCAAGAGACACTCCACCCGCCCCCCCCCGGCCCAGAGACACTCCCACCGCACCCACCCCGGCCCAGAGACACTCCCCCCGCCCCCGGCCCAGAGACACTCCCCCCCCCCCCCCCCCCCCTGGCCCAGAGACACTACCCCACACCGGCCCAGAGACACTCCCCCCCCCCCCTTCCAACCCCCCGGCCCAGAGACACTCCCCCCTCCCCCCCGCCCCCGGCCCAGAGACAATCCCCCCCCCCCCCCGGCCCAGAGACACTCGCCCCCCGGCCCAGAGACACTCCCCCCCCCCACCCCCTTCCACCCCCCCGGCCCAGAGAAGACACTCCCCCCGGCCCAGAGACACTCCCCCCCCCGCCCCCCGCCCCCGGCCAAGAGACACCCCCCCCGGCCCAGAGACACTCCTCCCCCCCCCCCCCCCCCTCCGGCTCAGAGACACTTTCCCCCCCCCCCACCCCCCCCCCCCCCCCGGTCCAGAGACACCCCCCCACACCGGCCCAGAGACACACCCCCCCCCACTGCCAACCCCCCTCCCCTGGCCCAGAGACACTCCCCCCGGCCCAGAGACACTTCCCCCCCACCCCCGGCCCAGAGACGCACCCCCCGCACCCCCCCGGCCCAGAGACACTCCCCACAGCCCCAGAGAGACTCCCCCCGCCCCCGGCCCAGAGACACTCCCCCCCCCCCCCCCCCCCCCAGCCCAGAGACACTCCCCCGCCCCTGCCACCCCCCCGGCCCAGAGACACTCCCCCCCCCCCCCCCCCGGCCCAGAGACACTCCCCACCCCCCCGGCCCAGAGACACTTCCCCCCCCCCCCCCCCCTCCCCTGGCCCAGAGACACTCCCCCCGGCCCAGAGACACTTCCCCCCCACCCCCGGCCCAGAGACATTCCCCCCCCCCCCCCGGCCCAGAGACACTCCCCACTCCCCCCAGCCCCAGAGAGACTCCCCCCCCCCCCAGCCCAGAGACACTCCCCCGCCCCCCCCACCCCACCGGCCCAGAGACACTTCCCCCCCCCCCCCCGGCCCCCCAGCCCAGAGACACCCCCCCCCCCGGCCCAGAGACACTCCCCCCCCCCCCCCACCCGGCCCAGAAACACCCCGCCCCCCGGCCCAGAGACAGCACCCCCCCTGGCCCAGAGACACCACCCCCCCCCCGGCCCAGAGACACTTCCCCCCCCCCCCCCCTCCCCTGGCCCAGAGACACACCCCCCCCCCCCCCCGGCCCAGAGACACTTCCCCCCCCCCCCTCCCCTGGCCCAGAGACACCCCCCCCCCCCCCCCCCGGCCCAGAGACACTTCCCCCCCCCCCCCCCCCCTGCTACCCCCCCCGGCCCAGAGACACTCCCCCCCCCCCCCACGGCCCAGAGACAATCCCCCCCCCCCCCCTCGGCCCAGAGACACTCCCCCCGGCCCAGAGACACTCCCCGCCCCCCCCCCGGCCCAGAGACACTCCCCCGCCCCCCCCACTACCAAAGACAGTCCCCACGCCCCCGGCCCAGAGACACTCCCCCCCCCCCCCATGGCCCAGAGACATTCTCACTCCCCCCGCCCCCGAGAGACTCCCCCCGCCCCCGGCCCAGAGACACTCCCTCCCCCGCCGCCAGAGACACTTCCCCCACCCCCCCCACCCCCCCCGGCCCAGAGACACTCTTTCCCCCCCCCCCCGACCCAGCCCAGAAACACCCCGCCCCCCCGGCCCAGAGACAATCCCCCCCGCCCCCGGCCCAGAGACACTCCCCCCGCACCCCCCCCGGCCCAGAGACAATCCCCCCCGCCCCCCGGCCCAGAGACACTCCCCCCCCCCCCCCCCCCGGGCCCAGAGACACTCCCCCCGCCCCAGAGAGACTCCCCCCGCCCCCGGCCCAGAGACACTCCCCTCCCACCCCCCCCGGCCCAGAGACACTTCCCCCCCCCCCTCAGGCCCAGAGACACTCCACCCCCCCCCCCCCCCGGCCCAGAGACACTCCCCCGGCCCCCCCGGCCCAGAGACACTCCCCCGGCCCCCCCGGCCTCCACACTCCCTCGGCCCAGAGACACTTCCCGGCCCCTCCCCCGGCGCAGAAACACTCCCCCTCGCCCCCCCACAGGCCCAGAGACACTCCCTCCCCCCCCCCCCCGGCTCAGAGACACTCCCCCGGCCCAGTGACACTCCCTCCCGGCCCAGAGATACACCCCCCCCCCCCGCCCCGGGAAACTTCCCACCCCCCTGGCCCCCCCGGCCCAGAGACACTCCCTCCCGGCCCAGAGATACCCCCCCCCCGCCCCGGGAAACTTCCCACCCCCCTGGCCCCCCGGCCCATAGACACGCCCACCCCGGCCCAGAGACACCCCACCCCCCCCCCCCGGCCCAGAGACACTCCCCCCGCACCCCCCCGGCCCAGAGACACTCCCCCCGCCCGCCCCCGGCCCAGAGACGCACCCCCCCGGCCCAGAGACACTCCCCCCGCCCCAGAGAGACTCCCCCCGCCCCCGGCCCAGAGACACTCCCCCCCCGCCCCCCCCTCCCTCCCACCCCCCCGGCCCAGAGACACTTCCCCCCCCCCCCCCCCGGCCCAGAGACACTCCCCCCGCCCCCGGCCCAGAGACACTCCTCCCCCCCGCCCCCCCCCCCCCGGCCCAGAGACACTCTCCCCGCCCCCGGCCCAGAGACACTCCCCCCCGCCCCCCCCCGGCCCAGAGACACTCCCCCCCCCCCCCCCGCCCCCCCCCCCGGCCCAGAGACACTCCCCCCGCCCCCGGCCCAGAGACACTCCCCCCCCCGCCCCCCCCCCCCCGGCCCAGAGACACTCCCCCCCCCCCCCCCCCCCCCGGCCCAGAGACACCCCCCGCCCCCGGCCCAGAGACACTCCCCCCGCCCCCGGCCAAGAGACATCCCCCCGGCCCAGAGACACAACCCCGCCCCCCACCCTCCGGCTCAGAGACACTTTCCCCCCCCCCCACCCCCCCCCCCGGTCCAGAGACACCCCCCCACACCGGCCCAGAGACACTCCCCCCCCCACTGCCAACCCCCCTCCCCTGGCCCAGAGACACCCCCCCCGGCCCAGAGACATTTCACCCCCCCCCCCCCCCCCGGCCCAGAGACACTCCCCCCGGCCCAGAGACACTTTCCCCCCCCCACCCAGCCCAGAGACATTTCCCCCCCCCCCCCCAGCCTAGAGACACTCCCCCCGCCCCCGGCCCAGAGACACTCCCCCCCCCCCCCCGGCCCAGAGACTCCCCCCACGGCCCAGAGACACTCCCTCCCGGCCCAGAGATACCCCCCCCCCGCCCCGGGAAACTTCCCACCCCCCTGGCCCCCCGGCCCATAGACACACCCACCCCGGCCCAGAGACACCCCACCCCCCCCCCCCCGGACCAGAGACACTCCCCCCGCACCCCCCCGGCCCAGAGACACTCCCCCCGCCCCCCCCGGCCCAGAGACACTCCCCCCGCCCCCCCCCCCGGCCCAGAGACACTCCCCCCACCCACCCCCTGGCCCAGAGACACCCCCCCCCCCCCGGCCCAGAGACACTCCCGCAACCCCCGCCCCCGGCCCTGACGCACTCCCCCCCCCCGGCCCAGAGACACTCCCCCCCCCCCCCCCCCCAACCCCCACCCCCCGGCCCAGAGACTCTTCCCCCCCCCCCCCCGGCCCAGAGACACTCCCCCCCCCCGCCCCCCCCCCCGGCCCAGAGACACTCCCCCCGCCCCCGGCCCAGAGACACTCCCCCCCCCGCCCCCCCCCCCGGCCCAGAGACACTCCCCCCCCCCCCCCCCCCCCCGGCCCAGAGACACCCCCCGCCCCCGGCCCAGAGACACTCCCCCCGCCCCCGGCCAAGAGACATCCCCCCGGCCCAGAGACACAACCCCGCCCCCCACCCTCCGGCTCAGAGACACTTTCCCCCCCCCCACCCCCCCCCCCCGGTCCAGAGACACCCCCCCCACACCGGCCCAGAGACACTCCCCCCCCCCCCCCCCCCCACTGCCAACCCCCCTCCCCTGGCCCAGAGACACCCCCCCCCGGCCCAGAGACATTTCACCCCCCCCCCCCCCGGCCCAGAGACACTCCCCCCGGCCCAGAGACACTTTCCCCCCCCCACCCAGCCCAGAGACATTTCCCCCCCCCCCCCCCCGGCCTAGAGACACTCCCCCCGCCCCCGGCCCAGAGACACTCCCCCCCCCCCCGGCCCAGAGACTCCCCCCACGGCCCAGAGACACTCCCTCCCGGCCCAGAGATACCCCCCCCCCCGCCCCGGGAAACTTCCCACCCCCCTGGCCCCCGGCCCATAGACACACCCACCCCGGCCCAGAGACACCCCAACCCCCCCCCCCCGGACCAGAGACACTCCCCCCGCACCCCCCCCGGCCCAGAGACACTCCCCCCGCCCCCCCCCCGGCCCAGAGACACTCCCCCCACCCACCCCCTGGCCCAGAGACACCCCCCCCCCCCCCGGCCCAGAGACACTCCCGCAACCCCCGCCCCCGGCCCAGACGCACTCCCCCCCCCGGCCCAGAGACACTCCCCCCCCCCCCCCCCCCCCCCAACCCCCACCCCCCGGCCCAGAGACTCTTTCCCCCCCCCCCCCCCCCCGGCCCAGAGACATCCCCCCCGGCCCAGAGACACTCCCTCCCGGCCCAGAGATACCCCCCCCCCCCGCCCCGGGAAACTTCCCACCCCCCTGGCCCCCCGGCCCATAGACACTAGACACGCCCACCCCGGCCCAGAGACACCCCACCCCCCCCCCCGGCCCAGAGACACTCCCCCCGCACCCCCCCGGCCCAGAGACACTCCCCCCCCCCCCCCCCACCCTCCGGCTCAGAGACACTTTCCCCCCCCCCCACCCCCCCCCCCGGTCCAGAGACACCCCCCCACACCGGCCCAGAGACACTCCCCCCCCCACTGCCAACCCCCCTCCCCTGGCCCAGAAACACCCCCCCCGGCCCAGAGACATTTCACCCCCCCCCCCCCCCCGGCCCAGAGACACTCCCCCCGGCCCAGAGACACTTTCCCCCCCCCACCCAGCCCAGAGACATTTTCCCCCCCCCGCCCCCGGCCCAGAGACACTCCCCCCCCCCCCCCGGCCCAGAGACTCCCCCCACGGCCCAGAGACACTCCCTTCCGGCCCAGAGATACCCCCCCCCCGCCCCGGGAAACTTCCCACCCCCCTGGCCCCCCGGCCCATAGACACACCCACCCCGGCCCAGAGACACTTCCCCCCCCCCCCCCACCCCCCACCCCCCACCCCCCGGACCAGAGACACTCCCCCCGCACCCCCCCGGCCCAGAGACACTCCCCCCGCCCCCCCCGGCCCAGAGACACTCCCCCCGCCCCCCCCCCCCCCGGCCCAGAGACACTCCCCCCACCCACCCCCTGGCCCAGAGACACCCCCCCCCCCCCCCCGGCCCAGAGACACTCCCGCAACCCCCGCCCCCGGCCCAGACGCACTCCCCCCCCCGGCCCAGAGACACTCCCCCCCCCCCCCCCCCCAACCCCCACCCCCCGGCCCAGAGACTCTTCCCCCCCCCCCCCCGGCCCAGAGACATCCCCCCCGGCCCAGAGACACTCCCTCCCGGCCCAGAGATACCCCCCCCCCGCCCCGGGAAACTTCCCACCCCCCTGGCCCCCCGGCCCACAGACACGCCCACCCCGGCCCAGAGACACCCCACCCCCCCCCCCGGCCCAGAGACACTCCCCCCGCACCCCCCCGGCCCAGAGACACTCCCCCCGCCCGCCCCCGGCCCAGAGACGCACCCCCCCGGCCCAGAGACACTCCCCCCGCCCCAGAGAGACTCCCCCCGCCCCCGGCCCAGAGACACTTCCCCCCCCCCTCCCACCCCCCCCGGCCCAGAGACACTTCCCCCCCACCCCCCACCCCCCACCCCCCGGACCAGAGACACTCCCCCCGCACC
>NW_027253536.1:0-14732 GCF_044704955.1 Pristiophorus japonicus
CACACATTCACACTCACACACACTCACACTCACACTCACACATTCACACTCACACATTCACACTCACACTCACTCACACTCACACATTCACACTCACACACACTCACACTCACACACATACACTCACACATTCACACTCACACATTCACACTCACACACACTCACACACACTCACACTCACACTCACACATTCACACTCACACATCACACTCACACATTCACACTCACACATTCACACCCACACACTCACACTCACACATTCACACTCACACACACTCACACTCACACATTCACACTCACACACACTCACACTCACACTCACACATTCACACTCACACATTCACACTCACACTCACACATTCACACTCACACACACTCACACTCACTCACACTCACACATTCACACTCACACATTCACACTCACACACTCACACTCACACATTCACACTCACACACACTCACACTCACACACACTCACACACACTCACACTCACACACACTCACACTCACACTCACACTCACACATTCACACTCACACATTCACACTCACACATTCACACTCACTCACACTCACACTCACACTCACACTCACACATTCACACTCACACATTCACACTCACACACACTCACACTCACACATTCACACTCACACACACTCACACCCACTCACACTCACACACTCACACATTCACACACACACACACTCACACTCACACTCACACATTCACACTCACACATTCACACTCACACATTCACACTCACGCACACTCACGCACACTCACACTCACACTCACACATTCACACTCACACATTCACACTCACACACACTCACACTCACACATTCACACTCACACACACTCACACTCACACTCACACATTCACGCTCACACATTCACACTCACACACACTCACACATTCACACTCACACATTCACACTCACACATTCACACTCACACATTCACACTCACACACACTCACACTCACACATTCACACTCACACATTCACACTCACACATTCACACTCACACATTCACACTCACACACACTCACACTCACACATTCACACTCACACACACTCACACTCACACATTCACACTCACACACACTCACACTCACACATTCACACTCACACATTCACTCTCACACACACTCACACTCACACATTCACACTCACACACACTCACACTCACACATTCACACTCACGCACACTCACACTCACACATTCACACTCACACATCACACTCACACTCACACATTCACACTCACTCACACTCACACTCACACATTCACACTCACACACACTCACACTCACACATTCACACTCACACACACTCACACTCACACATTCACACTCACACATTCACACTCACACATTCACACTCACACACACTCACACTCACACACACTCACACTCACACATTCACATCACACATTCACACTCACACATTCACACTCACGCACACTCACACACACTCACACTCACACTCACACATTCACACTCACACATTCACACTCACACACACTCACACACACTCACACTCACACATTCACACTCACAACACTCACACTCACACTCACACATTCACGCTCACACATTCACACTCACACACACTCACACATTCACACTCACACATTCACACTCACACATTCACACTCACACATTCACACTCACACACACTCACACTCACACATTCACACTCACACATTCACACTCACACATTCACACTCACACACACTCACACTCACACATTCACACTCACACAAACTCACACTCACACATTCACACTCACACACACTCACACTCACACATTCACACTCACACATTCACTCTCACACACACTCACACTCACACATTCACACTCACACACACTCACACTCACACATTCACACTCACGCACACTCACACATTCACACTCACACATTCACACTCACACATTCACACTCACACTCACACATTCACACTCACACACACTCACACTCACACATTCACACTCACACATACTCACACTCACACATTCACACTCACACACACTCACACTCACACATTCACACTCACACATTCACACTCACACATTCACACTCACACACACTCACACTCACACACACTCACACATTCACACTCACACATTCACACTCACACATTCACACTCACACTCACACACACTCACACTCACACTCACACATTCACACTCACACATTCACACTCACACATTCACACTCACACATTCACACTCACCCACACTCACACTCACACTCACACATTCACACTCACACACACTCACACTCACACATTCACACTCACACACACTCACACTCACACATTCACACTCACACACACTCACACTCACACATTCACACTCACACATTCACACTCACACATTCACACTCACACATTCACACTCACACACACTCACACTCACACATTCACACTCACACACACTCACACTCACACATTCACACTCACACACACTCACACTCACACTCACACATTCACACTCACACATTCACACTCACACATTCACACTCACACTCACACATTCACACTCACACACACTCACACTCACACATTCACACTCACGCACACTCACACTCACACATTCACACTCACACTCACAAATTCACACTCACACAACACTCACACTCACACTCACACTCACACATTCACAATCACACACACTCACACTCACACTCACACATTCACACACACTCACACTCACACATTCACACTCACACATTCACACTCACACGTTCACACTCACACATTCACACTCACACACACTCACACTCGCACATTCACACTCACACACACTCACACTCACACATTCACACTCTCACACACTCACACTCACACTCACACATTCACACTCACACATTCACACTCACACTCACACATTCACACTCACACACACTCACACTCACACATTCACACTCACGCACACTCACACTCACACATTCACACTCACACACACTCACACTCACACATTCACACTCACACACACTCACACTCACACTCACACTCACACATTCACACTCACACACACTCACACTCACACTCACACATTCACACTCACACATTCACACTCACACACACTCACACACACTCACACTCACACTCACACATTCACACTCACACACACTCACACTCACACATTCACACTCACACACATTCACACTCACACATTCACACTCACACATTCACACTCACACATTCACACTCACACTCACACACACTCACACTCACACTCACACATTCACACTCACATATTCACACTCACACATTCACACTCACCCACACTCACACTCACACTCACACATTCACACTCACACACACTCACACTCACACATTCACACTCACACACACTCACACTCACACATTCACACTCACACACACTCACACTCACACATTCACACTCACACATTCACACTCACACATTCACACTCACACATTCACACTCACACACACTCACACTCACACACACTCACACTCACTCATTCACACTCACACATTCACACTCACACACAGTCACACTCACACATTCACACTCACACACACTCACATTCACACATTCACACTCACGCACACTCACGCATTCACACTCACACATTCACACTCACACATTCACACTCACACTCACACTCACACATTCACACTCACACACACTCACACTCACACTCACACATTCACACTCACACATTCACACTCACACATTCACACTCACACACACTCACACATTCACACTCACACACACTCACACTCACACATTCACACTCACACATTCACACTCACACACACTCACACTCACACATTCACACTCACACACACTCACACTCACACATTCACACTCACGCACACTCACACATTCACACTCACACATTCACACTCACACATTCACACTCACACTCACACATTCACACTCACACACACTCACACTCACACATTCACACTCACACACACTCACACTCACACATTCACACTCACACACACTCACACTCACACATTCACACTCACACATTCACACTCACACATTCACACTCACACTCACACACACTCACACTCACACTCACACATTCACACTCACACATTCACACTCACACTCACACATTCACACTCACACATTCACACTCACACATTCACACTCACACTCACACATTCACACTCACACACACTCACACTCACACATTCACACTCACACACACTCACACTCACACTCACACATTCACACTCACACATTCACACTCACACTCACACATTCACACTCACACACACTCACACTCACACATTCACACTCACGCACACTCACACTCACACATTCACACTCACACACACTCACACTCACACTCACACTCACACATTCACACTCACACACACTCACACTCACACATTCACACTCACACATTCACACTCACACATTCACACTCACACATTCACACTCACACACACTGACACTCACACACACTCACACTCACACACACTCACACTCACACATTCACACTCACACATTCACACTCACACACACTCACACTCACACATTCACACTCACACACACTCACACTCACACATTCACACTCACGCACACTCACACATTCACACTCACACATTCACACTCACACATTCACACTCACACTCACACTCACACATTCACACTCACACACACTCACACTCACACTCACACATTCACACTCACACATTCACACTCACACATTCACACTCACACACACTCACACACACACATTCACGCTCACACATTCACACTCACACTCACACACACTCACACATTCACACTCACACATTCACACTCACACATTCACACTCACACATTCACACTCACGCACACTCACACTCACACTCACACTCACACATTCACACTCACACACACTCACACTCACACATTCACACTCACACATTCACACTCACACACACTCACACTCACACATTCACACTCACACACACTCACACTCACACATTCACACTCACGCATTCACACTCACACATTCACACTCACACATTCACACTCACACACACTCACACTCACACTCACACATTCACACTCACACATTCACACTCACACATTCACACTCACACACACTCACACTCACACATTCACACTCACACACACTCACACTCACACATTCACACTCACACACACTCACACTCACACATTCACACTCACACATTCACACTCACACACACTCACACTCACACTCACACTCACACATTCACACTCACACACATTCACACTCACACACACACTCACACTCACACATTCACACTCACACACACTCACACTCACACATTCACACTCACACACACTCACACTCACACACACTCACACACACTCACACACACTCACACTCACACACACTCACACTCACACTCACACATTCACACTCACACACACTCACACTCACACTCACACATTCACACTCACACATTCACGCTCACACATTCACACATTCACACTCACGCACACTCACACTCACACATTCACACTCACACATTCACACTCACACACATTCACACTCACACACACTCACACTCACACTCACACTCACACATTCACACTCACACATTCACACTCACACATTCACACTCACACATTCACACTCACACACACTCACACTCACACATTCACACTCACACACACTCACACTCACACATTCACACTCACACACACTCACACTCACACTCACACATTCACACTCACACATTCACACTCACACTCACTCACACTCACACATTCACACTCACACACACTCACACTCACACTCACACATTCACGCTCACACATTCACACTCACACATTCACACTCACGCACACTCACACACACTCACACTCACACTCACACATTCACACTCACACATTCACACTCACACATTCACACTCACACATTCACACTCACACACACTCACACTCACACATTCACACTCACACACACTCACACTCACACATTCACACTCACACACACTCACACTCACACTCACACATTCACACTCACACATTCACACTCACACTCACACATTCACACTCACGCACACTCACACTCACACTCACACTCACACATTCACACTCACACACATTCACACTCACACACACTCACACTCACACATTCACACTCACACACACTCACACTCACACATTCACACTCACACACACTCACACTCACACACACTCACACACACTCACACTCACACACACTCACACTCACACTCACACTCACACATTCACACTCACACATTCACACTCACACATTCACACTCACTCACACTCACACTCACACTCACACTCACACATTCACACTCACACATTCACACTCACACACACTCACACTCACACATTCACACTCACACACACTCACACCCACTCACACTCACACTCACACATTCACACACACACACACTCACACTCACACTCACACATTCACACTCACACATTCACACTCACACATTCACACTCACGCACACTCACGCACACTCACACTCACACTCACACATTCACACTCACACATTCACACTCACACACACTCACACTCACACATTCACACTCACACACACTCACACTCACACTCACACATTCACGCTCACACATTCACACTCACACACACTCACACATTCACACTCACACATTCACACTCACACATTCACACTCACACACTCACACTCACACATTCACACTCACACATTCACACTCACACATTCACACTCACACATTCACACTCACACACACTCACACTCACACATTCACACTCACACACACTCACACTCACACATTCACACTCACACACACTCACACTCACACATTCACACTCACACATTCACTCTCACACACACTCACACTCACACATTCACACTCACACACACTCACACTCACACATTCACACTCACGCACACTCACACATTCACACTCACACATTCACACTCACACATTCACACTCACACTCACACATTCACACTCACTCACACTCACACTCACACATTCACACTCACACACACTCACACTCACACATTCACACTCACACACACTCACACTCACACATTCACACTCACACATTCACACTCACACATTCACACTCACACACACTCACACTCACACACACTCACACTCACACATTCACGCTCACACATTCACACTCACACATTCACACTCACGCACACTCACACACACTCACACTCACACTCACACATTCACACTCACACATTCACACTCACACACACTCACACACACTCACACTCACACATTCACACTCACACACACTCACACTCACACTCACACATTCACGCTCACACATTCACACTCACACACACTCACACATTCACACTCACACATTCACACTCACACATTCACACTCACACATTCACACTCACACACACACTCACACTCACACATTCACACTCACACATTCACACTCACACATTCACACTCACACACACTCACACTCACACATTCACACTCACACACACTCACACTCACACATTCACACTCACACACACTCACACTCACACATTCACACTCACACATTCACTCTCACACACACTCACACTCACACATTCACACTCACACACACTCACACTCACACATTCACACTCACGCACACTCACACATTCACACTCACACATTCACACTCACACATTCACACTCACACTCACACATTCACACTCACACACACTCACACTCACACATTCACACTCACACATACTCACACTCACACATTCACACTCACACACACTCACACTCACACATTCACACTCACACATTCACACTCACACATTCACACTCACACACACTCACACTCACACACACTCACACTCACACTCTCACATTCACACACAATCACACTCACACTCACACATTCACACTCACACTCACACTCACACTCACACTCACACATTCACACTCACACATTCACACTCACACATTCACACTCACACACACTCACACTCACACATTCACACTCGCACACACTCACACATTCACACCCACACACACTCACACTCACACTCACACATTCACACTCACACATTCACACTCACACACATTCACACTCACACACACTCACACTCACACATTCACACTCACACACACTCACACTCACACATTCACACTCACACACACTCACACTCACACTCACACACACTCACACTCACACACACTCACACATTCACACTCACACATTCACACTCACACATTCACACTCACTCACACTCACACTCACACTCACACTCACACATTCACACTCACACATTCACACTCACACACACTCACACTCACACTTTCACACTCACACACACTCACCCCACTCACACTCACACTCACACATTCACACTCACAAATACTCACACTCACATTCACACATTCACGCTGACACATTCACCCTCACACATTCACACTCACGCACACTCACACACACTCACACTCACACATTCACACTCACACATTCACACTCACACTCACACTCACACTCACACATTCACACTCACACATTCACACTCACACATTCACACTCACACATTCACACTCACACACACTCACACTCACACATTCACACTCACACACACTCACACTCACACATTCACACTCACACTCACACTCACACATTCACACTCACACATTCACACTCACACTCACACATTCACACTCACACTCACACATTCACACTCACGCACACTCACACTCGCACTCACACATTCACACTCACACACACTCACACTCACACATTCACACTCACACACACTCACACTCACACATTCACACTCACACACACTCACACTCACACATTCACACTCACACATTCACACTCACACATTCACACTCACACATTCACACTCACACTCACACACACTCACACTCACACATTCACACTCACACACACTCACACTCACACATTCACACTCACACATTCACACTCACACACACTCACACTCACACATTCACACTCACACACACTCACACTCACACATTCACACTCACACACACTCACACTCACACATTCACACTTTACACATTCACACTCACACATTCACACTCACACACACTCACACATTCACACTCACACATTCACACTCACACACACTCACACTCACACATTCACACTCACACACACTCACACTCACACATTCACACTCACACACACTCACACTCACACATTCACACTCACACATTCACACTCACACATTCACACTCACACATTCACACTCACACTCACACACACTCACACTCACACTCACACATTCACACTCACACATTCACACTCACACACATTCACACTCACACACACTCACACTCACACATTCACACTCACACACACTCACACTCACACATTCACACTCACACACACTCACACTCACACATTCACACTCACACACACTCACACTCACACACACACTCACACTCACACTCACACATTCACACTCACTCACACTCACACATTCACACTCACACATTCACACTCACTCACTCTCACACTCACACTCACACTCACACATTCACACTCACACATTCACACTCACACACACTCACACTCACACATTCACACTCACACATTCACACTCACACTCACACACACTCACACTCACACTCACACATTCACACTCACACATTCACACTCACACATTCACACTCACACATTCACACTCACACATTCAAACTCACACACACTCACACTCACACATTCACACTCACACACACTCACACTCACACATTCACACCCACACACACTCACACTCACATATTCACACTCACACATTCACACTCACACATTCACACTCACACTCACACATTCACACTCACACACACTCACACACACTCACTCACACTCACACATTCACACTCACACACACTCACACTCACACATTCACACTCACACACACTCACACTCACACATTCACACTCACACTCACACACACTCACACTCACACATTCACACTCACACACACTCACACTCACATATTCACACACACATTCACACTCACACACACTCACACTCACACATTCACACTCACACACACTCACACTCACACATTCACACTCACACATTCACACTCACACATTCACACTCACACACACTCACACTCACACATTCACACTCACACATTCACACTCACACACACTCACACTCACACATTCACACTCACACACACTCACACTCACACATTCACACTCACGCTCACTCACACATTCACACTCACACATTCACACTCACACATTCACACTCACACTCACACATTCACACTCACACACACTCACACACACTCACACTCACACATTCACACTCACACACACTCACACATTCACACTCACACATTCACACTCACACATTCACACTCACACTCACACATTCACACTCACACACACTCACACACACTCACACTCACACATTCACACTCACACACACTCACACTCACACATTCACACTCACACACACTCACACTCACACATTCACACTCACACATTCACACTCACACATTCACACTCACACATTCACACTCACACTCACACACACTCACACTCCACACACTCACACACACTCACACTCACACATTCACACTCACACATTCACACTCACACACACTCACACACACTCACACTCACACATTCACACTCACACACACTCACACATTCACACTCACACATTCACACTCACACATTCACACGCACACTCACACATTCACACTCACACACACTCACACACACTCACACTCACACATTCACACTCACACACACTCACACTCACACATTCACACTCACACACACTCACACTCACACATTCACACTCACACATTCACACTCACACATTCACACTCACACATTCACACTCACACATTCACACTCACGCTCACACACGCTCACACTCACACACACTCACACTCACACACATTCACACTCACACACACTCACACTCACACATTCACACTCACACACACTCACACTCACACTCACACATTCACACTCACACATTCACGCTCACACATTCACACTCACACACACTCACACTCACACATTCACACTCACACACACTCACACTCACACATTCACACTCACACATTCACACTCACACTCACACACACTCACACTCACACTCACACATTCACACTCACACATTCACACTCACACATTCACACTCACACATTCACACTCACACATTCAAACTCACACACACTCACACTCACACATTCACACTCACACACACTCACACTCACACATTCACACTCACACACACTCACACTCACATATTCACACTCACACATTCACACTCACACACACTCACACTCACACATTCACACTCACACATTCACACTCACACACACTCACACTCACACATTCACACTCACACACACTCACACTCACACATTCACACTCACTCACACTCACACTCACACATTCACACTCACCACATTCACACTCACACATTCACACTCACACACACTCACACTCACACATTCACACTCACACATTCACACTCACACACACTCACACTCACACATTCACACTCACACACACTCACACTCACACATTCACACTCACACACACTCACACTCACACATTCACACTCACACATTCACACTCACACATTCACACTCACACTCACACACACTCACACTCACACTCACACATTCACACTCACACATTCACACTCACACACATTCACACTCACACACACTCACACTCACACATTCACACTCACACACACTCACACTCACACATTCACACTCACACACACTCACACTCACACATTCACACTCACACACACTCACACTCACACACACACTCACACTCACACTCACACATTCACACTCACACATTCACACTCACTCCACTCACACAATCACACTCACACATTCACACTCACACATTCACACTCACTCACTCTCACACTCACACTCACACTCACACTCACACATTCACACTCACACATTCACACTCACACACACTCACACTCACACATTCACACTCACACATTCACACTCACACTCACACACACTCACACTCACACTCACACATTCACACTCACACATTCACACTCACACATTCACACTCACACATTCACACTCACACATTCACACTCACACACACTCACACTCACACATTCACACTCACACACACTCACCACTCACACATTCACACTCACACACACTCACACTCACATCACACTCACACATTCACACTCACACACACTCACACTCACACATTCACACTCACACACACTCACACTCACACATTCACACTCACACATTCACACTCACACATTCACACTCACACACACTCACACTCACACATTCACACTCACACATTCACACTCACACACACTCACACTCACACATTCACACTCACACACTCACACTCACACATTCACACGACACACTCACCTCACACACCACACTCACACATTCACACTCACACATTCACACTCACACTCACACATTCACACTCACACACACTCACACTCACACATTCACACTCACGCACACTCACACATTCACACTCACACATTCACACTCACACATTCACACTCACACTCACACATTCACACTCACACACACTCACACACACTCACACTCACACATTCACACTCACACATTCACACTCACACACACTCACACTCACACATTCACACTCACACATTCACACTCACACATTCACACTCACACATTCACACTCACACTCACACACACTCACACTCACACATTCACACTCACACACACTCACACTCACACACACTCACACTCACACATTCACACACTCACACACACTCACACTCACACATTCACACTCACACACACTCACACTCACACATTCACACTCACACATTCACACTCACACATCACACTCACACACACTCACACTCACACATTCACACTCACACACACTCACACTCACACATTCACACTCACACACACTCACATCACACATTCACACTCACGCACACTCACACATTCACACTCACACATTCACATTCACACATTCAGACTCACACTCACACATTCACACTCACACACACTCACACACACTCACACTCACACATTCACACTCACACACACTCACACTCACACATTCACACTCACACACACTCACACCACACATTCACACTCACACACTCACACTCACACATTCACACTCACACATTCACACTCACACACACTCACACTCAAACATTCACACTCACACACACTCACACATTCACACTCACACATACTCACACTCACATCACACTCACACATTCACACTCACACATTCACACTCACACACACTCACACTCACACATTCACACTCACACACACTCACACTCACACACTCACACTCACACATTCACACTCACACACACTCCACACTCACACTCACACATTCACACTCACACATTCACACTCACACACACTCACACTCACACATTCACACTCACACACACTCACACTCACACATTCACACTCACACATTCACACTCACACTCACACACACTCACACTCACACTCACACATTCACACTCACACATTCACACTCACACACATTCACACTCACACATTCACACTCACACATTCACACTCACACACACTCACACTCACACATTCACACTCACACACACTCACACTCACACATTCACACTCACACACTCACACTCACATTCACACTCACACATTCACACTCACACACACTCACACTCACACATTCACACTCACACACACTCACGCTCACACATTCACACTCACACACACTCACACTCACACATTCACACTCACACATTCACACTCACACATTCACACTCACACACACTCACACTCACACATTCACACTCACACATTCACACTCACACACACACTCACACTCACACATTCACACTCACACACACTCACACTCACACATTCACACTCACGCTCTCACACATTCACACTCACACATTCACACTCACACATCACACTCACACTCACACATTCACACTCACACACACTCACACTCACACATTCACACTCACGCACACTCACACTCACACTCACACTTCACACTCACACATTCACACTCACACACATTCACACTCACACACACTCACACACTCACACTCACACATTCACACTCACACACACTCACACTCACACATTACACTCACACACACTCACACTCACCACATTCACACTCACACATTCACACTCACACATTCACACTCACACATTCACACTCACAACACACACTCACTCACCATTCACACTCACACACACTCACACTCACACATTCACACTCACACACCACTCACACACTCACACTCACACATTCACACTCACACATTCACACTCACACACACTCACACTCACACATTCACACTCACACACACTCACACTCACACATTCACACTCACTCACACTCACACATTCACACTCACACATTCACACTCACACATTCACACTCACACTCACACATTCACACTCACACACACTCACACACACTCACACTCACACATTCACACTCACACACACTCACACTCACACATTCACACTCACACACTCACACTCACACATTCACACTCACACACTCACACTCACACATTCACACTCACACATTCACACTCACACACACTCACACTCACACTCACACATTCACACTCACACATTCACACTCACAAACACTCACACTCAAACATTCACACTCACACACACTCACACCCACTCACACTCACACTCACACATTCACACTCACACTCACACACACTCACACTCACACATTCACACTCACACACACTCACACTCACACAT
>NW_027253538.1:0-14685 GCF_044704955.1 Pristiophorus japonicus
CCCTCTCTCTCTCTCTCTCCTCCTCCTCTCCCCCTCTCTCTCTCTCTCTCTCTCTCCTCCTCCCCCCTCTCTCTCTCTCTCTCCTCCCCCTCTCTCTCTCTCTCCTCCTCCTCCCCCTCTCTCTCTCTCTCTCTCTCTCCTCCTCCTCCCCCTCTCTCTCCTCCTCCTCCTCCCCCTCTCTCTCCTCCTCCTCCTCCCCCTCTCTCTCTCTCTCCTCCTCCTCCTCCCCCTCTCTCTCCTCCTCCTCCCTCTCTCTCTCTCTCTCTCCTCCTCCCCCTCTCTCTCTCTCTCTCTCCTCCTCCCTCCCCTCTCTCTCTCTCTCCTCCTCCTCCCCCCCTCTCTCTCTCCTCTTCCTCCTCCCCCCCTCTCTCTCTCTCTCTCCTCCTCCTCCTCCCCTCTCTCTCTCTCCTCCTCCCTCCTCCCCCCCTCTCCCTCTCTCTCCCCCCTCCCCTCCCTCTCTCTCCCCCCTCCCCCTCCCTCTCTCTCCTCCTCCTCCCCCCTCTCTCTCCCTCCCCCTCCTCCCCTCTCTCTCTCTCTCCTCCTCCTCCCCCCCTCTCTCTCCCCCTCCCCCTCCCCCCTCTCTCTCCCCCTCCCCCTCTCTCCCTCTCCCCCTCCCCCTCTCTCCCTCTCCGTCTCCCCCCTCCCTCTCTCCCTCTCTCTCCCCCCTCCCTCCCTCCCTCTCTCTCTCCCCCCCCCCCTCCCTCCCTCCCTCCCTCTCTCTCCCCCTCTCTCCCCTCCCCCCCTCTCCCTCTCTCTCCCCCCTCCCCCTCCCTCTCTCTCCCCCCTCCCCCTCCCTCTCTCTCCTCCCCCTCCCTCCCCCTCCCTCTCTCTCCTCCCCCTCCCCCTCCCTCTCTCTCCTCCCCCTCCCTCCCCTCTCCCTCTCTCTCCTCCCCCTCCCTCTCTCTCCTCCCCCTCAATCCATTTCTTTCAATTCTTCACTCACCTCTTTGAATTTAGCCATTTTAAAGTTATAAACCTGGCCCCTGGTCTGTTGATATAATTATGTTACATAAGGCACAGAGAAGAGAGAGAGGCTTGTTGCTACTGGTGAGGAGGCGAGAGGATTGTTGTGTGCAGTTCGGAGCGCGTTAGGAGAAAAGGATTTGAAAAGAATTTCTGAATTGTATTTGAAGCATAATAATAATACATATTATAATACATAATGCTACATAATAATAAATAATATTAATAATAAATAATAAATAATTATATATATAGATCAATTAATAAATATAAATATAAATAATTAATACAGTTCAATATGCAAAGAGAAGATATGGAAATGGAGAGGGAGGTAATAATAATAATTCTAATAATAACTTTTAATTATATAGCATCTTTAACATAGTAAAACGACCCAACGCGCTTCACAACAGTGTTACAGACAAACAGATAAATTTGACACCGAGCCACAGAAGAAATGAAGGCAGATGATCAAAAGCTTGTTTAAAGAGGTAGGTTTTAACGAGCGACTTTGTCGTGTCCCTGCACCTTACTACAAACTCACACGAGGCATAGATATATCAGACACGGTCACTCTGTGACCTTCACCTTTATTGCCAGGACCAAGGAGTGCTGACCCTGGGTGGGACCTCCCTTTTTATACCTGGAAACCCAGGTGAGGAGTGTCTCCCGCAAGTTCACCCCCTGTGGTCAGGGTGTGCATTTCTTGGGTACAGTGTACATGAATTACAGTTACATGACTATGTCATTGCAAGATGGTTAAATACATGACATCACCTCCCCCCTTAAGTCTTTTTGTTTCAGAGGTTAAGTCTGTTAGGTGGTCAACGCTCTCTCCTGGAGTGCCGCAGTTGTGGCTCTGGTGGCTGAGCCACAGGGACTGTGCATGCTGAGGACTGTCTTTGTTGCTCGTCCACTGGCAGTGGTGTGGGTGCCATCTCATGCTCTTCTTCAGGTTCCTCCATGTCTATGCTGAACCTTTTCTTTACTTGGTCCAAGTGTTTGCGGCATATCTGCCCATTGTTTAGTCGGACCACCATGACTCTATTTCTTTCTTTGCCAATTACGGTGCCCTCAAGCCACTTGGGTCCCAAAGCATGGTTAAGAACAAATACCGGGTCATCTATTTCTATACACCAAACCCCTTGAGTTTCGATCATGGAGCTCGGTTTGGGACTGGCGCTTGCCCTCAACAATGTCTGCCAGGGCTGGGTGAATGAGGGACAGCCACGTCCTGAGCGTGCGTTTCATGAGGAGTTCCGCTGGTGGGACTCCCGTGAGTGAGTGCGGGCGGGACCTGTAGGCCAGCAGGAGGTGCGATAGGTGGTACTGAAGGGAGGGTCCTTGGAAGCGTAGCATGCCCTGTTTTATGACTTGGACCGCACGTTCCGCCTGGCCATTGGAAGCCGGCTTCAACGGCACTGTCCGGAAGTGCTTGATACCATTGCCCGACATAAACTCCTGGAATTCATGGCTGGTGAAACACCCGCCATTGTCGCTGACCAGAATGTCCGGCAAGCCATGGGTCACGAAAACCGTACACAGACTCGCCACGATGATGAATGTCATGCACGAGTTCAATATGATGCACTCGATCCACTTCGAATATGCATCGACAACGATCAGGAATATTTTCCCCATGAACGGGCCTGCATAGTCTATGTGAATACGTGACCATGGTCTGATGGGCCAGGGCCACGGGCTGAGTGGGGCCTCCCTGGGGACATTGCCCAGCTGGGCACACGTTGTGCACCTGCGAACCCAGTGTTCCAGCTCTGAGTCAATCCCCGGCCATCATACATGTGACCGGGCAATAGCCTTCATTAACACGATGCCAGGGTGCTCACTGTGGAGTTTCCTGATGAACGCTTCCCTTCCTTTCTGGGGCATGACTACCCGGCTGCCCCATAGCAGGCAGTCGGTTTGAATGGAGAGCTCATCCATCCGTCTCTGAAACGGTCTGACTTCCTCGGGGCATGCCCTGTGTGCGGGCGCCCAATCCCCAATCAGGACACATTTCTTTATCATGGATAGAAGGGGTCCCTGTTGGTCCAGAGTTTGATCTGGTGGGCTGTGATGGGGGAGCCTGCAGTGTCAAAAGCCTCAACGGCCACGACCATCTTGGCGCTCCCTCGGTGGTGGTCAGTGGGAGCCTGCTGAGCGCGTCAGCGCAATTTTCGGTGCCTGGCCGGTGCCGTATGGTGTAGTCATACGCAGCCAGCGTGAGGGCCCAGCGCTGTATGCGAGCTGACGCATTGGCGTTGACAGCCTTGCTGTCGGACAACAAGGATGTTAACGGCTTGTGGTCCATCTCTAGCTCGAACTGTCTACCAAAAAGGTACTGGTGCATCATTTTCACACCATAGACACATGCGAGTGCTTCCTTCTCGGCCATGCCATATCCATGCTCTGCCTGGGAGAGCGACCTGGAGGCGTAAGCCACCGGTTGGAGTCGGCCGTCATCGTTACCCTGCTGCAACACACACCCAACCCCGTAGAATGACGCATCGCATGTTAAGACCAGTTTTTTACACGGGTCATACAAAGTCAACAGTTTGTTGGAACACAGCATGTTCCTCGCCTTATTGAAAGCCCGTTCTTGACAGTCCCCCCAAAACCATTCACAACCTTTACGCAGGAGCATGTGTAACGGCTCCAACAATGTGCTTAGGTTCGGCAGAAAGTTCCCAAAATCGTTCAAAAGTCCCAGGAATGATCGCAACTCCGACGTGTTGCCGGGCCTGGGCGCCTGGCAGATCGCCTCCGTTTTTGATTCAGTGGGCTGGATCCCGTCTGCAGCAACCCTCCTGCCCAAAAACTCGACCTCTGGGGCCAAAAACACACACTTGGCCTTTTTCAGCCACAAGCCTACCCGATCCAAATCGGCGTAGCACCTCCTCCAGGTTGTGGAGGTATTCTTCAGTGTCTCGACCCATTATGAGAAGGTCGTCTTGGAATAAGATCGTTCCAGGAATGGATTTGAGCAAGCTTTCCATGTTTCTCTGAAAGATGGCTGCTGCTGAACGAATGCCAAATGGACACCTGTTGCAGACAAATAATCCCTTGTGCGTTGTGATGGTGGTCAGAAGCTTGGATTCTTCAGCCAGTTCCTGAGTCATGTAGGCCGAAGTGAGGTCCAACTTCATGAATAGCTTGCTACCTGCAGGTATGGCAAAAAGGTCCTCCGCTCTCGGAAGCGGGTATTGGTCTTGCAGCGATACTCGGTTGCTGGTGGCTTTGTAGTCGTCAAAAATCCTAACTGAGCCATCTGCTTTGAGGACCGGAGCGATGGGACTTGCCCAGTCGCTGAATTCAATGGCCAAAATTATGCCCTCTCTGAGCAGCCTGTCCAGTTCACATTCAATTTTTTCATACATCACATATGGCACTGCTCTGGCTTTGTAGTGCACTGGTCTGGCGTCCGGAGTGATGCGTATCACTACTTTAGTGCCCTTGAATGTTCCGACACCAGGTTGAAACAGTGACCCGAATTTTTGCAGGATCTGTGAGCATGAACTTAGCTCCATGGATGAAATGGCGTGCACATCCCCCCATTTCAAATTCATCTCAGCTAGCCAACTCCTCCCCAAAAGCGCGGGGCCATTTCCTGGAATGATCCAGAGTGGCAGCCAGTTCTGTAATCCATTATGTGTTACCACCAAGTTTGCACTGCCCAGCACTGGGATGATCTCTTTGGTGTACGTCTATATCTGCGTCTCAATGCGTTCCATTGGGCCTGCTAGCTCTGTGTGGCCATAGTCTCTCAAATTGTTGGGTGCTCATGAGTGACTGGCTAGCTCCCGTATCCAGCTCCATGTGCCATTCAGTAAGACTTTCATCATCATGGGTGGTGTTTTAGTGTAAGAGTTGTGGACGTCAGCCACATGAACCCGCTGAACTTCAGCATCCATGGCTTTACCCCAGGCCTCATCCTGCATTGCAGACCCCTCGTCTGGTTCCTCTGTCTCACAGATTAGCCTTGCCATAGCCTTTTTGCACTTCCTGGCCAAATGTCCACTGACATTACAAATCCGACAGGTATATTGCTGGAACCTGCAGCTTCTCGTAATGTGTCTACCCCCGCAGCTCCAGCATGAGCTGAGATTGAGATTGCTGTTAACAAGGACTATTACCAGGCATTCCTCTCTGATTGCCCATTTGGCGGTTTCTGAGCACTCTGATGATGGTGGGTGTTAATGGTCCCATCACAGGACGCATTGTTCCTCGACATGGCGTCAATTGCCGATCCCCTTTCCATTGTCCTTGTTGCAGGCCCACCCTAGAGCCTGTTGCTGCCTGTGGGCGGTTTCGAAATGCCTTGCCTGCCTGCGGGGTCCCAAGCCGCGTTCACCATGTTAACTCCCTGGTCCGTTGCCATGTTTGGACCAGGGCTACGCTTGTAAATTAGCTTGGTCTACTCTTCCCCTGCCATAAAGGTCTGAGCTATCAACGCCATCCCTTCTAAAGTTAAGTCCTTGGTCTTTATGAGCTTCCTGAAAATGCCGGCATGATTAATGCCCTCGATGAAAAAATCCCTTAACATCTCCCCCCTGCAGGCATCGGAGAACTTAGAGATTGCCCAAGCGCCGCAGTTCTGCTACGAAGTCCGAGGCGTTTTGTCCTTCCCGGCGCCGGTGAGAGTAGAACTGGTACCGGGCCATGTGTACGCTACTCACCGGCTTGAGATGCTCACTGATCAGCTGGCTGAGCTGTTCAAAGGACTTGTCCGCCGGCTTTTGGGGTGCGAGCAGGTCTTACGTCTGTGGTCCGCAGCTGGTCAGTGGATGCGCCCTCCGCTTGTCAGCCGCTGTCTCTTCCAGCCAGTCCTTTGTGACAAAGCTCTGCTGGAGTCTTTCCACAAAGTCGTACCAGTCCTCACTCACACAGTAACTTTCCTCTGTGCCACCGTTGGCCATCCTCGTGGTTCGGTGATTCCCGTTGCCAAATGTAGTGTCCCTGCACCTTACTATAAACTCACACGAGGCATAGATATATCAGGCACGGTCACTCTGTGACCTTCACCTTTATTGCCAGGACCAAGGAGTGCTGACCCTGGGTGGGACCTCCGCTTTTATACCTGGAAACCCAGGTGAGGAGTGTCTCCTGCAAGTTCACCCCCTGTGGTCAGGGTGTGCATTTCTAGGGTACAGGTACAGTGTACATGAGTTACAGCTACATGACTATGTCATTGCAAGATGGTTAAATACATGACAGACTTAAAGGAGGAAAGAGAGGTAGAGAGGCGTAGAGGTTTAGGGAGGGAGTTCCAGAGCTTAGGGTCCAGGCAGCTGAAGGCACGTCCACCGATGGTTGAGCAGTTATAATGAGGGATGCTCAAGAGGCCAGAATTTGAGGAGTGTAGACATCTTGTGGGATTGTGAGAACAAAAGAACATAAGAATTAGGAACAGGAGTAGGCCATCTAGCCCCTCGAGCCTGCTCTGCCATTCAATAAGATCATGGCTGATCTGGCCGTGGACTCAGCTCCACTTACCCGCCTGCTCCCCGTAACCCTTAATTCCCTTATTGGTTAAAAATCTATCTATCTGTGATTTGAATACATTCAATGAGCTAGCCTCAACTGCTTCCTTGGGCAGAGAATTCCACAGATTCACAACCCTCTGGGAGAAGAAATTCCTTCTCAACTCGGTTTTAAATTGGCTCCCCCGTATATTGAGGCTGTGCCCCCTAGTTCTAGTCTCCCCTACCAGTGGAAACAACATCACTGCCTCTATCTTGTCTATCCCTTTCATGATTTTAAATGTTTCTATAAGATCACCCCTCATCCTTCTGAACTCCAACGAGTACAGACCCAGTCTACTCAATCTATCTGAAATGAGGCTGAAAAAGATCACAGAAATAGGGAGGGGCAAGTCCATGGAGTGCTTTGTAAACAAGGATGAGAATTTTGAAATCAAGGCATTGTTTAACTCGGAACCAATGTAGGTCAGAAAGCACAGGGGTGATGGGTGATCTTGACTTGGTGCGGGTTCGGACACAGGCTACTGACTAGGTGGGAGGAGGAGGGCTGTGGTGCGGGGGGGCGGGGGGGTGGCACGGGTTCATCACCCGGCTCTTTGGCCTCGTTCTCCTCGATGTCCCTGTCTTCCTCCTCCTCCTCCTCCTCCTCCTCTTCCTCTACCCCTCTCTACTGAGGTGGTTCGGCAGTCCCATCTGACAATCCCTGTCCCCTCTTGCTGGCTAAGTTGTGCAACATGCAACACACCACAACGAACTGAGCAACCTGCTCAGGATGGTATTGCAGGCTACCTCCGGAGCGGTCTAGACATCGGAAGCATTGCTTCAGCACTCCAATTGCCTTTTCGATTATATTGTGTGTGGCTATATGGCTTTCGTTGTAGCGCTTCTTGGCTTCTGTCTGACTCTTTTGCAGGGGGGGGTCATGAGCCAGCTGTCAAGACCATATCCTTTATCACCCAGCATCCAGCAGTGATCTTATGGCTGACTCTTAAACAGGTCAGAGACAGTGCTCTCACACAAGATGTATCCGTTATGGATGCTCCCTGGAAAATTTGCATTTATTGCTATGATTGTTTATGGTCGACAATGATCTGCACTTTCAGGGAGTGCAATCCCTTTTGGTTTCGGTACACCTCCGCTTCCTCTAAAAATGCTCGGAGGGCCATATACATACAGTCTATTGCACCCTGGACCTTGAGGAAGTATGCTATTCTCGAAAAACCCAAAGCCCTCTCACTCTGTGCCTCCCTGGTCATTGGAAAGTTAATAAAATCCATCCATTGTGCGTAAATCGCATCAGTTACCTGGTGAATGCAGCGATATGTGGCATACTGATGCCAGCTGATGCCTGAAATGAGGCAGATGCATAGAAAGAAAGTGTAGCAGTCACCTTCACCTTGACAGGCAGTGCGGTGCTGATATGTTGCATGTCTGCCTTAATGAGCTGATATATCTCAGTGATTACCTCTTTTTGGAAGCGCACCATTCTCATGCACTGCGTATCGGTCAGGTGCAGGTATGAGCAGTGCGCCATGTAACTTCGTTGAGGGTAAGGTCTCTTCCTCAAGAGTCTGTTTGATTTGATTGGGCACATAGTGCTGTTTAACGAACCTTCTTCCTGCTCTATTGTATAGTAGTCAACAAAATTGGCAGTGAAATTACAGGCCCCATTTCTTTCAAAGTACTCAAAAATGTTCAGATGTCCACAAAAGAATTAAAGTCAATGCTATTATTATCCAAGATACAATCAAAATCCCTTATTAACTCATCATCATTGGCAGTCCCTCGAAATCGAGGAAGACTTGCTTCCACTCTAAAAATGAGTTCTTAGGTGACTGAACAGTCCAATACGGGAATTATATTCTCTGTCACAGGTGGGACAGACAATTGTTGAAGGAAAGGGTGGGTGGGGAGTCTGGGGGTTTGCCACGCGCTCCTTCCGCTGCCTGCGCCTGGTTTCTGCATGCTCTCGGCGATGAGATTCGAGGTGCTCAGCGCCCTCCCGAATGCACTTCCTCCACTTCGGGCGGTCTTTGGCCAGGTGTCGGTGGGGATGTTGTATTTTATCAAGGATGCTTTGAGGGTGTCCTTGAAATGTTTTGTCTGCCCACCTTGGGCTTGCTTGCCGTGTAGCAGTTCTGAGTAGAGCGCTTGCTTTGGGAGTCTTGTGCCAGGCATGCGAACAATGTGGCCCGCCCAATGGAGCTGATCAAGTGTGGTCAGTGCTTCAATGCTGGGGGATGTTGGCCTGGTCGAGGACATTAACGTTGGTGCGTCTGTTCTTCCAGGAGATTTGCAGGATCTTGTGGAGACATCGTTGATGGTATTTCTCCAGCGATTTGAGGTGTCCACTATATATGGTCCATGTCTCTGAGCCATACAGGAGGGCAGGTCTCACAACCACCCTGTAGACCATGAGCTTGGTGGCAGATTTGAGGGCCTGATCTTCGAACACTCTTTTCCTCAGGCGGCCGAAGGCTGCGCTGGCACACTGGAGGCGGTGTTGAATCTCATCGTCCAGAAATCACTCAAAATCACTCAAAAATAAATTCCAGGCTACTGGTAAATTAACACAGCCTTTTTCCCCAGAATTTGTTTTCCCCAAAGATAGAGGCATAAGGCTACGTACCTAAAAAATAGGTGGGACGTCTCCTCAGTGATAGCAGGCGGTAAAAACAGGCGAATCGACAAATTTTACGCTGGAGGGGAAGTTTCTGCAATTTTTGGGTGGGAAAAGTGGGTGGACAATCTGCAGCAACGCTGACGGTCTGTTGGTGATATTCGGGTAATGGGATGTAATTTCCATTTCTAGCATATTTGGGCGGTAAACGGGTGGTAAATGGGAGGCCAAAATGGAAATTCTAGCCCATAGTCTTTTATATCACTGTTCAGTCCTGGCCAGTAAGCAGATTCTCTGGCACGTCGAAGAGTACTCTCAACGCCAGTGAGAGCAGCATGAAGTTGCTGACGAATGTCAGATCTCAGGGATTTTGGTATGACACAGCGATTGCCTTTGAAGACTACGCCATCCTGTGTTGTGAGTTCGTCACGAACTTTGAAGTATGCATGCGTTTCAGGCAGGCATTCATGTGTCGTTTCTGGCCATCCTTTTGTGACTTGTTGAATGACCAGTTGTCGTGTGGAGTCGCTTGTAGTTGCGTGTTGTATGGTAGTCAGTCCTTGTTTGGAGAGTGGGAGAAAGTCCACCATGTGGATGCATTCCACTGCAGTTTCCGTCGGTGATCTCTCCACGTTTTCAAGGTCTGCGTTCGAGAGGGTGTCTGCTAGGTACATTTCTTTGCCTGGTTGATACTTTATTTCAACGTCATATTGCTTGAGCCAAATGAGCAGACGTTGTAGTCGCTTGGGTGCTGCAGATAACAGCTTGTGTCGTATAGCAACCAAAGGCTTATGGTCTGTCCATAGAATGATCTTGCGACCATATACATATTGATGGTTTTGTTCCATTCTGAAGATTTGAGCAAGCAGCTCCTTTTCGATTTAAGAGTATCGCATTTCTGCTGGAGTGAGCGCTCAGCTCGCGCATGCAATTGGTTGTCCTTGTTTCAAAAGGACAAACCCAAGACCCTTGCTCAAAGCATCTCCTTGACCTTCAGTTGCAAGTTTGTGGTCAAAGTACCTGAGCACCGGAGAATCTGTCACACATTGTTTGATAGCTTCAAATGCTTTGTCTTGTTCTTTAATCCATTTCCAGACCATGTCTTTATGAGTAAGCTGTCGCAGAGGTTCGCTGAGGTCTGAAAGATCTGGCACTTTGTTATGCCGACAAATCCTGCAGTTTCTGCATTTCGTTGATTGCGACCACTTTGGTTGGGTCAGTTTTGAGTCTATCACTAGACAGTATGTATCCCATGTATTTCAGTTGGGAGCTCTTGTATTCGAACTTATCGAAGTTTAGTTTGATGTTTCGCTCTCTGCATCTCTGCATGAAGTTGCGTAAGTTTGTGTCATGATCATGATTGTCCTCTTTAAGTGTCTTACCTCGTCCAGTGATCTGCAATCTTGTAGACTCCATCTAGACCCTTGAAGCTTTGGCATAGCTTCTGCTGGAAGATTTACAGGGCAGGACTGATGCCAAATGGCATTTTATTATATCAATATCGTCCCCATGGAGTCTGGAAGGTTGTGAGATAGGAGGACACTGTGTCTAGTTCAAATTGCAAGAAACTCTCCTTGCAGTCTGCTTTAGTGAAGACCTTTACATTTGACATCTGAGGCAAAATTTGATCGCTCACAGGAAGTGGATAGTGTCCATGTTTCAGGGCATTGTTCAGATGTTGAGGATCGATACATATTTGTATCTTTCCATTTGGATTTTGTACAGTCACTAGACTGGATACCCAATCCCTTGGTTCAACCACTTTCATGACGATTTGTTGTTTTTCCAAATGATCAAATTCCGCTTTTAGCATTTGTTTGATTGCTATTGACACCCGTCTGGGTGGCATTACAGCTGATATCGCTGATTCACTAAGTTCAAGGTAAACTGTCCCTGGCATGTATCCAAGTCCCTTAAACACATCCGGATACGAATTGTTGATATCAGTTTCTGATGGTAGCGGGACGTTTGCCTTGTTCGTAGATTGCGATTCGCGTGGTTCATTTTCCACTGCGATATTCTGATGCTGCACTTTTATCAGTTGTAGCTGTTGAGCATTGCATGAGCCAATCAGTAGTCCAGTTTGGCCCTCAATGATCACAAAGGGCACAACATACTTTTGCTTGTTCTTTGTATTTTCCAGTAACACATTACAAGTCCTTACCACTGGAATGGTTGCATGGTTGTCATATAGTGACAGTATTGTCTTAGATTATTTTATCTTTAAGCCTTTAGGTAAGTATCTAAGAGGTAGCACATTGCATGTGGCCCCACAATCTATTTGTAGTTTTACCATTTGACCTTTAATGGAGAAGGTAGACATAATCTTATTAGGATACTTTCTATTAGTAAAGAGTAGGAGTAAATGGGTACTTTTCAGAATGGCAGGCAGTGACTAGTGGGGTACCGCAGGGTTCTGTGCTGGGGCCCCAGCTGTTTACATTGTACATTAATGATTTAGACGAGGGGATTAAATGTAGTATCTCCAAATTTGCGGATGACACTAAGTTGGGTGGCAGTGTGAGCTACGAGGAGGATGCTATGAGGTTGCAGAGTGACTTGGATAGGTTAGGTGAGTGGGCAAATGCATGGCAGATGAAGTATAATGTGGATAAATGTGAGGTTATCCACTTTGGTGGTAAAAACAGAGAGACAGACTATTATATGAATGGTGACAGATTAGGAAAAGGGGAGGTGCAACGAGACCTGGGTGTCATGGTACATCAGTCACTGAAGGTTGGCATGCAGGTACAGCAGGCGGTTAAGAAAGCAAATGGCAAGTTGGCCTTCATAGCGAGGGGATTTGAGTACAGGGGCAGGGAGGTGTTGCTACAGTTGTACAGGGCCTTGGTGAGGCCACACCTGGAGTATTGTGTACAGTTTTGGTCTCCTAACTTGAGGAAGGACATTCTTGCTATTGAGGGAGTGCAACGAAGATTCACCAGACTGATTCCCGGGATGGTGGGACTGACCTATCAAGAAAGACTGGATCAACTGGGCTTGTATTCACTGGAGTTCAGAAGAGTGAGAGGGGACCTCATAGAAACGTTTAAAATTCTGAAGGGTTTGGACAGGTTGGATGCAGGAAGAATGTTCCCAATGTTGGGGAAGTCCAGAACCAGGGGTCACAGTCGGAGGATAAGGGGTAAGCCATTTAGGACCGAGATGAGGAGAAACTTCTTCACCCAGAGAGTGGTGAACCTGTGGAATTCTCTACCACAGAAAGTAGTTGAGGCCAATTCACTGAATATATTCAAAAGGGAGTTAGATGAAGTCCTTACTACTCGGGGGATCAAGGGGTATGGCAAGAAAGCAGGAAGGGGGTACTGAAGTTTCATGTTCAGCCATGAACTCATTGAATGGCAGTGCAGGCTAGAAGGGCTGAATGGCCTGCTCCTGCACCTATTTTCTATTAGTTTTGTCCTTGATGGTAAAGTTGATTGCACAAAGCATCTTTACAGTTATGACTTCAAAATCAGAATCAACTCTCTTTATATAGTGCATGAACTTTTGGCTTGCCCTTATAGTTAGGGTTATGTGTAGACTTCTGCCTCGATCCACTCTGTCTACACTTTTGAGAAAAGTGATTTAGTTTGCTGCAACTTGTGCAGGTCTTCCCCTATGCTGGGCATTTTGTTTTTGACAGCTCATGTGTTTTGCCACAATATCTGCAATTGTTCGTGAACTCTTTGTCTGTGAATTCTTTGTTTATGGGTCGGGGTTTCTGTCTGACAGCTTTGACATCTTCAGAGTCTGTTTTAGTGAGCTTCATGGATTTCAGTTGCGCAACTGTGGCCTCGGTAGCTTTACAAAGCATCACACATTTATTGAATAGTAGACTTGATTCTTGTAACAGCCTCTTACGCAGAGTGTTATCAGATATTCCGCAGACTATGTGGTCTCTGAATAAATCATCCCTCAAATTGCCAAAATCACATGACGATGCTAGCTCTCTCACTTTCACGAGATATCTGTCAAACCGCTCGGCCCCTTGTACACAGTTGTTAAACTGGTACCGTTCACAGATGTTGGTTTTACCTTTACAGTGCTCTTCCCAGAGCTTCAAAATAATCTCAATTTCTTGCAGGTCTTCCTCTGATTTGTAGGGAAGATTATTGTGGATATCTAGGGCATTGGCAGCGATATACGTTGCATCCCTAACTCTATCTGGTTTTTCGACAATATTTGTGATAATTTCATAGCTGTCCCACAGCTGTTTGAATTTTTCTAGTTGGCTTTCAAATTGCCAGTCATCTGCAATGGAGGTAGGAGAGGAATGTGCGTGGGAATTGGCACCGTGGTGGTCATGATTGCTCGCTACAGTTTAGGACTTTGAGTTTGTCATATGCATGTATACAATTCAAATACCCAGAGGACTAGTACAAGTCTAATAGTACAATATCATGGCCATGTATTTGTAGAAATACTTTTTCCAATCGAGACTTTACAATAACTTTTGCCACTTTAAGTTTACTTTACTAATGCCTCTAGATTATTTTACAAACTTATGACTATTTATCACCCTTCTCAGATCCACACGTGATGTGTAGGATGCATGCTCTGCACTGCACTGCTTAACATCAATTTCGATCGGCTTGAAAAGTTTTACAGTTCCAATATTTTGGTCGTAGATGTGTTCGACGAAAGATCGGAAGTCTCTGCTTCTGACACCATGAGCTGAATTTTCCTTTAAAATCGCCCCCGACCGATCCTTAGCGGTGTTCCGGCAGTTGCGTCTTTTTCAACAGCCGGAATGCTGCTGGTGCACGCTCCCGTGATTTTCGAGTGCTCCATGTTGGCGGTGGCGAAGTTCAGCGGGCAGTGTGCAGCAGAGGAGGCCGATCGACTCGGGAATCTTTGCCTCCCAAGTTGTGCGCACGCGCACACGGTTGTCAAGCTCCGCCCCCCCCCAACCCACGAGAGGCACCAACGAGAGGCCAGGGACTGTTGGCCTGAGATCGCTGTGGGGGGGGAAGGAGGGGGAGAAGAGTGAGATCGCTGTGGAAGAGGGGGGGGCGTGTGGGAAGATCACTATGATGGCTTGGGGGGGGGGGGGGGTGGGAGGGGAGAAAGTGAGATCGCTGTGGAGGGTGGGAGAGATCGCTGTGGCAGTGGGGGGGGGGGGGGGGGGGAGGAGAGAGATCGCTGTGGGGGAGGGGAGAGAGTGCAATCGCTGGGGGTGGGGGAAGGGAGGGGGAGGAGCGACTGCAGGGGGGAGAGGAGAGGCTGCGGGGGGGGGGGAGGAGAGGCTGCGGGGGGGGGGAGGAGGAGAGGCTGCGGGGGGGGGGGAGGAGGAGGAGGAGAGGCTGCGGGGGGGGGGAGGAGGAGAGGCTGCGGGGGGGGGGAGGAGGAGAGGCTGCGGGGGGGGGAGGAGGAGAGGCTGCGGGGGGGGGAGGAGGAGAGGCTGCGGGGGGGGGAGGAGGAGAGGCTGCGGGGGGGGGAGGAGAGGCTGCGGGGGGGGAGGAGAGGCTGCGGGGGGGGAGGAGAGGCTGCGGGGGGGGGGAGGAGAGGCTGCGGGGGGGGGAGGAGAGGCTGCGGGGGGGGAGGAGAGAATGGGGGGGGGAGGAGAGAATGGGGGGGGAGGAGAGAATGGGGGGGGGAGGAGAGAATGGGGGGGGGAGG
>NW_027253539.1:7500-10000 GCF_044704955.1 Pristiophorus japonicus
CGCTCTCTCGCGCTCGCTCTCTCTCTCTCTCTGTCTCGCGCTCGCTCACTCTCTCTCTCTCGCGCTCGCTCTCTCTCTCTCTCGCGCTCGCTCTCTCTCTCTCTCGCGCTCTCTCTCTCTCTCTCTCGCGCTCGCTCTCGCTCTCTGGCGCTCGCTCTCGCTCTCTCTCTCTCTCTGGCGCTCGATCGCTCTCTCTCTGGCGCTCGCTCGCTCTCTCTCTGGCGCTCGCTCGCTCTCTCTCTCGCGCTCGCTCTCTCTCTCTCGCGCTCGCTCTCTCTCTCTCGCGCTCGCTCACTCTCTCTCTCTCTCTCGCGCTCGCTCGCTCTCTCTCTCTCGCGCTCGCTCTCTCTCTCTCGCGCTCGCTCTCTCTCTCTCGCGCTCGCTCTCTCTCGCTCTCTCTCGCTCTCGCGCTCGCGCTCTCTCTCGCTCTCGCGCTCGCGCTCGCGCTCTCTCTCGCTCTCTCTCGCTCTCGCGCTCGCTCTCTCTCTCGCGCTCTCTCGCGCTCGCTCTCTCTCTCGCGCTCTCTCGCGCTCGCTCTCTCTCTCTCTCTGTCTCGCGCTCGCTCACTCTCTCTCTCTCGCGCTCGCTCTCTCTCTCTCTCGCGCTCGCTCTCTCTCTCTCTCGCGCTCTCTCTCTCTCTCTCTCGCGCTCGCTCTCGCTCTCTGGCGCTCGCTCTCGCTCTCTCTCTCTCTCTGGCGCTCGATCGCTCTCTCTCTGGCGCTCGCTCGCTCTCTCTCTGGCGCTCGCTCGCTCTCTCTCTCGCGCTCGCTCTCTCTCTCTCGCGCTCGCTCTCTCTCTCTCGCGCTCGCTCTCTCTCTCTCGCGCTCGCTCTCTCTCTCTCGCGCTCGCTCTCTCTCTCTCTCTCTCGCGCTCGCTCTCTCTCTCTCTCTCTCGCGCTCGCTCTCTCTCTCTCTCTCTCGCGCTCGCTCTCTCTCTCTCTCTCTCGCGCTCGCTCTCTCTCTCTCGCGCTCGCTCTCTCTCTCTCGCGCTCGCTCTCTCTCTCTCGCGCTCGCTCTCTCTCTCTCGCGCTCGCTCTCTCTCTCTCCGCGCTCGCTCTCTCTCTCTCGCGCTCGCTCTCTCTCTCTCGCGCTCGCTCTCTCTCTCTCGCGCTCGCTCTCTCTCTCTCGCGCTCTCTCTCTCTCGCGCTCGCTCTCTCTCGCGCTCGCTCTCTCTCGCGCTCGCTCTCTCTCGCGCTCGCTCTCTCTCTTGCGCTCGCTCTCTCTCTTGCGCTCGCTCTCTCTCTTGCGCTCGCTCTCTCTCTTGCGCTCGCTCTCTCTCTTGCGCTCGCTCTCTCTCTTGCGCTCGCTCTCTCTCTTGCGCTCGCTCTCTCTCTCTCTCTGTCTCTTGCGCTCGCTCTCTCTCTCTCTCTCTCTCTCTCGCGCTCTCTCTCTCTCTCTCTCTTGCGCTCGCTCTCTCTCTTGCGCTCGCTCTCTCTCTTGCGCTCGCTCTCTCTCTTGCGCTCGCTCTCTCTCTTGCGCTCGCTCTCTCTCTTGCGCTCGCTCTCGCGCTCGCGCTCGCTCTCTCTCGCTCTCTCTCTCGCTCTCTCTCTCTCTCGCTCTCTCTCTCGCTCTCTCTCTCGCTCTCTCTCTCTCTCGCTCTCTCTCTCTCTCGCTCTCTCTCTCTCTCTCTCGCTCTCTCTCTCTCTCTCGCTCGCTCTCTCGCGCTCGCTCTCTCTCTCGCGCTTGCTCTCTCTCGCGCTCGCTCTCTCTCTCTCTCGCACTCTCGCTCTCTCGCTCGCTCTCTCGCTCTCTTGCTCTCTCTCTCTCGCGCTCTCTCTCGCTCTCTCTCTCTCTCGCGCTCGCTCTCTCTCTCTCGCTCTCTCTCGCTCTCTCTGTCTCTCTCGCGCTCGCTCTCTCTCTCTCTCGCGCTCGCTCTCTCGCGCTCGCTCTCTCGCGCTCGCTCTCTCTCTCGCGCTCGCTCTCGCTCTCTCTCTCTCTCGCGCTCTCTCGCTCTCGCTCGCTCTCTCTTGCTCTCTCTCGCTCTCTCGCGCTCGCTCTCTCTCTCTCTGTCTCTTGCGCTCGCTCTCTCTCTCTCTCTCTCGCGCTCTCTCTCTCTCTCTCTCTCTTGCGCTCGCTCTCTCTCGCGCTCTCTCTCTCTCTCTCTCGCGCTCTCTCGCGCTCTCTCGCGCTCTCTCGCGCTCTCTCTCTCTCTCTCTCGCGCTCTCTCTCGCGCTCTCTCTCTCTCTCGCTCTCTCTCGCGCTCTCTCTCTCTCTCTCTCTCTCGCTCTCTCTCTCTCGCGCTCTCTCTCTCTCGCGCTCTCTCTCTCTCGCGCTCTCTCTCTCTCGCGCTCTCTCTCTCTCGCGCTCTCTCTCTCTCGCGCTCTCTCTCTCTCGCGCTCTCTCTCTCTCGCGCTCTCTCTCTCTCGCGCTCGCTCGCGCTCGCGCTCGCTCTCTCTCTCTCGCGCTCGCTCTCTCTCTCTCGCGCTCGCTCTCTCTCTCTCGCGCTCGCTCTCTCTCTCTCGCGCTCGCTCTCTCTCTCTCGCGCTCGCTCTCTCTCTCTC
>NW_027253540.1:0-14683 GCF_044704955.1 Pristiophorus japonicus
GCACACCTGGAGTACTGTGTACAATTTTGGTCTCCATATTTAAGGAAGGATATAATTGCATTGGAGGCTGTTCAGAGAAGGTTCACTCGGTTGATTCTGGAGCTGAGGGGGTTGACTTATGAGGATAGGTTGAGTAGGTTGGGCCTATACACATTGGAATTCAGAAGAATGAGAAGCGATCTTATTGAAACTTATAAGATAATGAGGGGGCTCGACAAGGGGGATGCAGAGAGGATATTTACACACATAGGGGAAACTAAAACTAGGGAACATAATCTTAAAATAAGTGACCGCCCATTTAAAACTGAGATGAGGAGAAATTTCTTCTCTCAGAGGGTTGTAAATCTGTGGAATTCTCTGCCCCAGAAAGCTGTGGAGGCTGGATCATTGAATATGTTTAAGGGGGAGATAGACAGATTTTTGAGCGATAAGGGAGTAAAGGGTTATGGGGAGCAGGCAGAGAAGTGGAGCTGAGTCCATGACCAGTTATTGAATGGTGGAGCAGGCTCGAGGGGTCAAATGGCCTACTCTTGCTCCTATTTATTATGTTTTTATGTTCTCCCAGTGTGAATTTAATCAGAGGAGAGAATGTTTTGAGAAGGGAGAATAAAAGGCCCAAAGATTTGGGCCAGGAGCCCAGGAGGTGGTGGTTTACTGCCTGGATAAGGAGAAGCGAGCTTGGAATATCATCCAAGCAGTATATGAGGACTGCGGTGCACCAAAGCCGAATGCTGGATTCAACATGATGGTCAGTGGCTGAGAGGAAGTGGAAAGGCTTTTACTGAGCCTGAAGGTTGGTGGGAAGTACTTGGATATATCTTTGCTGTACTCTGAAGAGATGGTCGTTTCATTTTTAAACCTGCCGGTTTATATTGATGACGATGTGCTAATAAAAAGTTGGAGTCGTGGGACATTAAACTGTGCTCAGTAATAAAGAGGAGATACTATCCTGGAACGCGGGTAGCCGATGGAACCCGTTATGTAAAAGTACGGTTCCCAGAGGGAGTGAAGTCATTACCCTACAGCGTGGAATTCGAGACAATGGAAAGAGTGCAGTACTTCCGGGTTCTGCATGATAACCAGGTGAAGGTTTGCTATTACTGGGCTCAATTTTTTCCAGTGATTTACATCATTTTTTTGGCGCGCTGCTTTTTTTCGTGTAAGTTAAAAAATTAAAGTTTCCCCAAAGAATGTGCGCCAGCGTAACTCAGTTAGTTACGATTTTTTTAGATTAGTTTTTTTTGCTTCACAGGGGCATAACCTGATGTCTGCGCCAGTTTTTGTCTATTATGCAAGTTTGCCCCAAAAAGATTTCTCCTAGGTCGCCGTATGTGACCACTCCTGAAAAACCTTCTGGTGAGCTAAGAAAAAGCAGTGCGCATTGAAAAATCGGCGCAGAAAGACGCCATTGTTTTTCAGCCAGCGAAGTTTTGGACGGAGTCAAGAAGACTTAAATATGCATAATAAAGATTCATTTTTTTACCTTAGAATGCAGTAAACGGAAGTTTGATTCTGTAAGTCTTCATACTTTTTCAACTGACATATAGAAACATAGAAACATAGAAAATAGATGCAGGAGTAGGCCATTCGGCCCTTCGAGCCTGCACCACCATTCAATATGATCATGACTGATCATTCAATTTGAGTACCTCACACCAGCCTTCTCTCCATACCCCTTGATCCCTTTAGCCATAAGGGCCACATCTAACTCCCTTTTGAATATGTCCAACGAACTGCACTCAACAACTTTCTGTGGCAGAGAATTCCACAGGTTCACAACTCTCTGGATGAAAAAGTTTCTCCTCATCTCGGTCCTATATGGCTTACCCCTTATCCTTAGACTGTGTCCCCTGGTTCTAGACTTCCCCAACATTGGGAACATTCTTCCTGCATCCAACCTGTCCAATCCCGTCAGAATTTTATATGTTCTTCTAAATTCCAGTGAGTATAAGCCTAGCCGATCCAGTCTTTCCTTATTTGTCAGTTCTGCCATCCCAGGAATTAGTCTGGTGAACCTTTGCTGCACTCCCTCAATAGCAAGTACGTCCTTCTCAGATTAGGAGACCAAAACTGCGCACAATACTCAAGATGTGGTCTCACCAAGGCCCTGTACAACTGCAGCAAGACCTCCCTTCTCCTATACTCAAATCCCCTCGCTGTGACACACCACCATCGGACATCTGCAAATAGGGCTGGAGGGTCAGAGCATCGGCCGGCAGAATGGGTCCCGTGCCCGGACACAGTGGCTCGGGGCTCAGCTGCAAAAGAAGCCTGGGGGTGTGTGTGGAATGTGATGGGAAGTCATCAGTACCCTGCACTACCCATCAAATCAAGCCCGGGTGGGTGAGGGGGCTGTGGAAGGTGATCGGAAGGCATCACAAGACTGCACTACGCATCAAATGTAGCCCGGGGGGATTGTAGGGGGTAGGGGGGGTTCCCGATCAGGGCACCTGCTCAGACTTGGGTGTGGACCATACAGACCTTTGGGGAGAGAGAACAAAGAACAAAGAACCTGGTCCTGTCAGCCTGCCGTTTTGAGCTTCATGCAAAGGTAAAATTTAAGAATGGGGGCAATACTGACAATGCCATATCTTGTGCAAGCCTTTTGCATGATGGTGCTGCGGAGACAATTGATTCAACGTCATTGCATGAGGAACCTCAGAGCCCGTAGGGTGATGGGCAGGAGGCCTTACCCACATCGGGTATATAGAGACAGGCATTCGTACCTGCACCTGAGTGATGCAGACTGTGTCAGAAGGCTTCATTTTCGCAATAAGTTGTAACTGAGATCTGTGAGTTGGTAAAAGTAGACCTGTAACCTAGAAGCGTCAGGAGGATTGCTTTGTCAGTTGAAGTGAAGGTTACAGCTGCACTTTCATTCTATGTGTTATGTATTTAACCCCTTGTAACCTGCATCACATCTGTCCACCAGAGGGCCTACCTGTTGGAGTCCCAAGGGATCCCACATCCCTTGGGAGCACAGTACATAAGCAGGCCAGCCACAAGGTACCTGCACTCTGGAACTACAATAAAGGAGCTAAGGTCACACTTGCTCATTACACACAGTACTCAGTCTGACCATTTATTATGAGTATAACAATTGGTGACGAGGTAACGAACAACCGCGCGAAAATGCAACGAACAGTCGGCATCCTGGAGAAGTTCTCAGAGAGGGACGATTGGGAGGCCTTCAAGGAGAGACTCGACCAATATTTTGTAGCCAATGAGCTGGAAGGGGACAAGAATGCGACCAAAAGAAAGGTGATCCTCCTAACTGCCTGTGGGGCAACAACCTATGGCCTCATGAAGAATCTCCTGGTCCTGGCTAAACCAACAGAGAAATCCTATGAAGAACTATGTACGCTGGTCCGGGAGCACCTAAATCCTAAGGAAAGTGTTTTGATGGCGAGATATCGGTTCGACACGTGTCACCAATCGGAGGGCCAGGAAGTGGCGAGCTACGTCGCCAAACTAAGGCGCCTTGCAGGACATTGTGAGTTTGAGGGAATCCTAGAACAAATGCTCAGGGACTTTTTTGTCCTGGGCATCGGACATGAGAGAATCCTTTGCAAACTGTTGACTGTAAAAACTCTGAATCTGAGTAAAGCTGTAACGATAGCCCAGGCATTTATGTCCACCAGCGACAACACCAAGCAGATTTTGCAAAACAAAGACGTTTCGGCCAGTACTGTGCATAAAGTAACGTCGGTTTTGAGCAGAAATGTACAGGGCAGAACGTACACGCCGGCTGCTGTGGCCCAACCTCAATTGACTCAGAGTCTGCCATCATCTGTTAATGTGAGGCAGTTAACACCTTGTTGGCGCTGCGGGTGTGATCATCGGCCCCATCAATGCCGCTTTAAGCACTATGTGTGCAATGGCTGCAGAACAATGGGACACCTCCAACGAATGTGCAGGTGAGCTGCAAACCCTGCAAACCCTGCAAACCACCACGTTGCAGAGGAAGATCGGTCCACAGTGGATCAGACGGAATTGGAGACTCATATGGAGGAGGCAGATGTGTACAGGGTACATACATTCACGATGAAATGCTCACCAATAATGTTGAAAGTTAAACTGAACAGTATTCCAGTGTCTATGGAGCTGGACACGGGGTAAGTCAGTCCATAATGAGTAAAACGGCCTTCGACAGGCTGTGGGGAAAGAAGGCACACAAGCCCAAGCTCAGCCCCATTCACAGCACATTAAGGACTTATACAAAGGAACTAATCCCTGTAATTGGCAGTTCTGAAGTCAAAGTCTCCTATGATGGAGCAGTACACGAACTCCTGCTGTGGATAGTGCCAGCGGATGGCCCCAGGTTGTTTTGGCAGAAGCTGGCTGGGGAAAATCCGCTGGAACTGGGATGCGTCCGAGCGCTCTCGTCAATCGACAACACCGCATGTACCCAGATTCTAAGCAAATTCCCTTTGTTATTTGAGCCAGGCATTGGAAGCTTCTCGGGGGTGAAAGTGCAGATCCATTTGGTTCCCGGTACGTGACCCATCCACCACAAGGCTCGGCGGTACCGTACATGATACATGAAAAAGTAGAAATCGAGCTGGACAGGCTGCAACATGAAGGCATCATCGCGTCGCTGGAATTCAACGACTGGGCCAGTCCAATTGTTCCGATACTCAAGAAGGACGGTACGGTTAGAATTTGCAGGGACTATAAAGTAATGATTAAATGTTTTTCGCTGCAGGACCAGTACCCGCTGTCCAAGACAGACGACCTATTCGCGACCCTGGCTGGAGGGAAGACGTTCACCAAGCTGGGCCTGACCTCAGCCTACATGACGCAGGAGCTGGAGGAGTCTTCGAAAGGCATCACCTGCATCAACACGCACAAAGGTCTGTTTATTTACAACTGGTGCCCCTTCAGGATTTGGTCGGCTGCAGTGATCTTCCAGCGGAACATGCAAAGCCTGCTAAAGTCGGTTCCTTGCACAGTGGTCTTCCAGACGACATATTGGTTGCAGGTCGGGACACCAGGGAGCACTTGAAGAATCTGGAGAAGGTTCTTGGATCGCATGGGGCTCAGGTTGAAACGCTCAAAGTGTGTTTTCCTGGCACAGGACATCAAAATCTTAGGAAGGAGAATTGCAGCAGACGGCATCAGACCCACCGACGCCAAGACGGAGGTCGTCAAGAACATGCTGCAACCACGGAACGTGACAGAGTTGCGGTCATTCCTGGGACTTATTAACTACTTCGGTAATTTCCTACCTGAGTTAAGCACCCTGCTAGAACCCCTGCATGTGCTACTGCGCAAGGGAGATGACTGGGTATGGGGGAATTCACAAGAGACTGCCTTTAAGAAAGCCAGAAATTTACTGTGTTCAAACAAACTGCTTGTTCTGTATAATCCATGTAAATGATTAGTGTTAGCTTGCGATGCGTCGTCATACGGGATCAGGTGTGGCTAACGAATCGGGAATTTTGCAACCAGTTGCGTATGCATCCAGGAGTTTATCCAAGGCCGAAAAGGCCTACAGCATGGTTGAAAAAGAGGCTCTGGCGTGCGTTTACGAGGTAAAAAAAATGCACGAGTAATTGTTTGGCCTCAAGTTCGAGCTTGAAACTGCTCATGTCGCTATTCTCGGAGAACAAGGAATTAATACCAATGCCTCTGCCCGCATCGAAAGATGGGTGCTCACGCTGTCGGCATACATCTATATAATCCATCACAAACCGGGCACAGAGAACTGCACAGATATTCTCAGTCGGCTACCATTGCCCATCACCAGGCTGGAAATGGCACAGCCAGCGGACTTGCTCTTGGTCAAGGAGGCATTTGAGAACAAGAAATCCCCCGTTACGGCCCGCAGGATCAGGACCTGGACCAGCCAGGATCTTTTACTGCCCCTGGTAAAAAACTGTGTCCTCCATGGGAGCTAGTCCAGTGTCCCAGTGGAGAAGCAGGAAGCGCTTAAGCCATTCCACAGACGCAAAGATGAGCTGTCCCTGCAGGTGGACTGTCTTTTGTGGGGCAATTGCGTAGTCTTGCCCAAGAAAGGCAGAGACACATTCAGTTGCGAACTGCACAGCACCCACCCAGGCATCGTGATGATGAAAGCCATAGCCAGATCCCACGTGTGGTGGCCGGGCATCGACTCAGATTTAGAGTCATGTCTGCGCCAGTGCAACACTTGCTCTCATTTGAGCAATGCACCCAGAGAGGCACCGCTAAGTTTGTGGTCCTGACCATCCAAACCGTGGTCGAAGATCCATGTAGACTATGCGGGCCCATTCCTAGGCAAAATGTTTTTGGTTGTCGTGGATGCTTCCTCAAAGTGGATTGAATGTGCAATAATGTCTGGAAACACGTCCACGGCCACCATTGAAAGTCTATGAGCTATGTTTGCCACGTACGGCCTGCCTGATGTCCTAGTCAGCGACAATGGGCCGTGCTTCACCAGTGCCGAATTCAAAGAATTCATGACCTGCAACGAGATCAAACATGTCACATCTGCGCCGTTCAAGCCCACATCCAATGACCAGGCAGAACGAGCAGTTCAGACCATCAAGCAAAGCTAGAAACGCGTGTCGGAAGGCTCCCTGCAGACCCAGTTGTCCCGAATACCGCTCAGCTACCGCACCAGACCCCACTCACTCACAGGGATTCCCTCAGCCGAGCTGCTCATGAAAAGGGCGCATAAAACAAGGCTCTCTCAGGTCCACCCTGACCTACATGATTACATGGAGGACAAGCGGCATCAACAAAGTGTGTACCATGACCATGCAAACTTGTCATGTGATATTGAGATCAATGATCCTGTGTTTGTGCTCAGTTCTGGACATGGTACCAAATGGTTCACTGGCATGGTCACAGCCAAAGAGGGGAGTAGGGTATTTCAGGTCAAACTGACCAATGGACAAATGTACGGAAAACACGTGGACCAAATTAAACTGCAGTTCACCAACAGCTACGTACAACCTGAAGAGGACACCACCAACTTTGACCTTCCAACACACACACAAGTGGCAACTGACATCACAGTTGACCACAAAAGAGAACTCATCATTCCCAGCAGCCCAGCAAGGCCGGCTGCCCAACAGCCTAATGAAGAACTGACCAACCCAATCACACCAGCATTTGTACTGAGACGATCGACAAGGGAGCGCAAAGCCCCAGATCGTCTTACCTTGTAAATATGTGTATTGTTGACTTCAAGGGGGAGTGATGTTATGTATTTTACCCTTGTAACCTGCATCACACCTGTCCACCAGAGCGCTTACCTGTTGGAGTCCCAAGGGATCCCAGCATCCCTTGGGAGCACAGTACATAAGCAGGCCACCCACGAGGTACCTGCACTCTGGAACTACAATAAAGGAGCTAAGGTCACACTTGCTAATTACACACAGTACTCGGTCTGACCATTTATTATGAGTATAACACTATGCATCCGGATCATTCCAAGCTACAACTGCGGATGTGGGTGCCATTTCTCAACATGCAACACATGTCTGCATTTGGTAGGTGACTGCTGCACTATATGCCCAGAGGAATGACGACATAAAGTTCCCCATGACTGCCCAGGCAATGCGTGAAAGGGCAGTGGGCTTCCCCAGGATTACTGGTTTCCCAAGGTACAGGGCTGCATTGATTGTACCCACATCACCTTTGGAGAATTTCGAGATGTACAAGAACAGAAAAGGTTTCCACTCCATTAATATGCAGCTCATGTGTGACAACATGCATTGCATCATGTCAGTTGATGCACGATAGCTTGGGAGCACCCATGATGCGTTCATCCTACGCAAGAGCATTATATCCTCCATGTTTCAGCAGCAATCAGAAGAGCAGAGCTGGCTACTGGGAGACAAAGGGTACGGCCTCGCCACCTGGCTCATAACGCCCCTTTGCATAACTCGGACGGAAGCTGACCGGGAATACAACATGTTGCACATTGCGACATGCAGCATAATAGAGAGGACCACTGGCATCTTAAAACATCCTTTCTGATGCCTGGACCATTCTGGAGGCTACTTGCTATACTCCCCTGAGATTGTCGGTCAGTTCACTGTTGTGTGCTGCATGCTGCATAACTTAGCCATCAAGAGGCAACAGCAGCTGGTAGTAGAAGACCCACCTGAGGTGAGATTGGCTGATGATAATGATGAGGAAGATGCAGATGATGACGAGGAGGAGGAGGACGAGGAAGCCATGCAACTACCTGAACACGGAGCACGACGGCGGAGGAGGGTGGGCTGTCGTGCCTCTTTAATGATTGCTTGAGCCTTGCACCAGCATCTCATTCGTGAACACTTTGCTGCCTGAAGGCCCAGCGGCAACTATTCCACATGGACCATGTTTACTGTTTGGACCTGTTACCTAATGTTGTGTTGTGTTAATGGAACAAATAATGGAAATTATTCTTGTTTACTTCAAAAGTTGTGTTAATAATTGAACAAATAATGGAAATGATTCTTCTTGAGTTCCAAAAGTTGTGTTCATAATGGAACAAATAATGTAAATAATTCAGTTATAATTTAAAATATATTTTATTCAAAAGTTAAACAAATATTTGTTTGTATTGAACTTAACTTTAAACATATTCTTGTATCAAACTTTAATGTTTTCACTTAAGACCACTTACAAACTTTAAGGTCACTTAAAAACTTTAAGATCACTTGCAAACTTTTAAATTTGTAAATTTACATAACTTAAAAAAAACTTTTAAGTTGAGAACGGTTACAACAGTAACAACAATAATAATAACAACAACAACAGCAGCAAAGAAAAGCTGCACCCTCCTCTCCTCCACCTCATTCCACCACCGCCCGCCGAGCTTGCTCTTGGTGACTCCACAGGCCTGCCCGCAGGTGGTGGTGCAGCGTTTCTCGGGTTAGTATCAAGCTTATTCTTTCGAACATCTTGGTTAATGGGAACTTCTTGATGGTGGGGGTGGGGGGGGGGGGGGGGGGGTGGGGGGGGGGGCTGGCAAGCCGTAATGTGGAAGGCCCGACTTGGGCCTTTTCAGCGGCTGTTCTGGGGATTGGAGTGGGAGTTGATTCTGTCAATATGTTCCCTTATTACAGCAGCTAACTCCAAAAATCCCCTCCCTCATGTGCCCTGACAGTGTCTCAACTATCTCCAACATTCCCTCCCTCATGTTCGCCGACATTGTCTCATCTACCTGTGACATGCCCTCCTCATTTTGAGCAACAGTGTGTCAACTACCGGCAACATTCCCTATCTCATGTGCATTGAAAGTGTTTGAACTACCTGCGACATTCCCTCCCTGATGTGCACTGACAGAGTATCAGCTGACTGAGATATTTCCGCCCTCATGTGCCCGGATAGTGTTCCAATTTCTCGTGAGAGTGTTGTTACTTCTCCCAACAGTCCCGATACCTCATCACCCACCCCACTGATGGTGTCCAGGAGTGATCGTGTAAGGTCACTGCTCTCCGCACTCATTGCCATCATCTGAATTACATCTGTTAGATTCTGCACCTCAGGAGAGCGCGATCAAGCTCTCCTTCACCTCCTCACACTGGCTATGGCTTGCAGCATCCTAGTAGGACCCATAGCCTCAGACGGTGGGGTCCTGGGTGTGCCTTGCTGCATTTTAGTGGGACTTGCAGCCTTGGAAGGTAGGGCTCTGGTGCCTTGATGCACCCCACTGGGACCCGCAGCCTTGGACGGTGGGGCCTTGGGTGTGGCTCGCTGCATCCCACTGGAACCTGCAGCCTCGGATGGTGGAGCCCTAGGTGTGCCTTACTGCACCCCACTGGGACCCGCTGCCTCGGACGGTGGGAAACCATGGAATGTCTCACCAACACTCATACCACTACTCAGGGAAGAGGCTAGCACCTCAATGGGCGGCAACCGCACCTCCTCCAAAGTGAGTACAACAGATGGGCCTTCATCCACCCCTCTCCCTCCCCCTCACCCCCATGCTCTTGGTCTGGAAGGTGGGATTGGAAGATGTTCTCCTCTTCAGGCTCGGCCTTGTCTGAATCTTCTTCTGCATCATCAGGGTTGGCCTTAAGTTCTGCAAAATATAACGGAACAGACAAATGGTTAGCAGCAGAGGAGAGGGCAGGGTGGGTAGCATGAGTAGGCTCACACAGCGCAGGCTGATTTGAAGGACCACAGTGAATGACAGCACATTGCATCAACCGAAGCGTAACTGATGGAGGTATCCCCATGAACCGAAGCAAGGCTAGCCCGTGCAGTACTTAATATTTAGCAAAGCCAGACTGTGGACTTACCCTCTCCCTTGAGTGTGGGCCCAGCTTGTGCAGTGGTGGTTGCTTTTCTCCAGGCAGGACCCATCAAAGCAGTGGATTTGAGTATAGGAGCGGGGAAGTCCTACTGCAGTTGTACAGGGCCTTCTTGAGGCCACACCTGGAATATTGTGTTCAGTTTTGGTCTCCTTATCTGAGGAAGGAAGTTCTTGCTATTGAGGGAGTGCAGTGAAGGTTCACCAGATTTATTCCCGGGATGGCAGGACTGACATATGAGGAGAGACTGGATCAACTGGGTTTGTATCCACTGGAGTTTAGAAGAATGAGAGGGGATCTCATAGAAACATATAACATTCTGACAAATTGGACAGTTTAGAGGCAGGAGGAATGTTTCCATTGCTGGGGAGTTCCAGAAGCAGGGGTCACAATCTAAGGATAAGGGGTAAGCCATTTAGGATCGAGATGAGAAGAAACTTCTTCACTCAGCGAGTGGTTAACTGTGGAATTCCCTACCGCAGAAAGTTGTTGAGGCCAGTTCGTTAGATATATTCAAAAGGGAGTTAAATACGGCCCTTACGGCCAAAGGGATCAAGGGGTATGGAGAGAAAGCAGGAAAGGGGTACTGAGGTTGAATGATCAGCCATGATCTTATTGAATGGTGGTGCAGGCTCGAAGGGCCGAATGAGCTACTCCTACACCTAATTTCTATGTTTCTATGACCCTTTCTTCCAAGGCTGTCAGTGGGTGCAGATTTGCTGGGCCTCCTCCTGTTCAAGTTCTTTCTCTTTTGTTGTGTGCCACTTTCTTCTGCAAAGATGAAAATATAACTTTTTAGAGAGGGTTTCTTTCTGCTGGGTGGAACATATACAGATGGTCACATTTACAATTGCAATTCCATTGAAAAATGAACATATTACTTACACTAACTACTTGACCAAGGTTCTGCCACTTCTTTTTGCACTGGGCTCCAGACCTCGGGATGGTCACCATTGCACAGTAATCTTCTGCAAGTTGGTTCCAGCGTTTCTTCATTTCTTTGGGTGGAACTTTTATGTGACCTCTGCTGGTGTCCAGCTCCTGCCATCTGCCCTCAATGACAGTAACTAGTGCCTCCACTTCATCTTTTAAGAAATTCTTGGTCTTTGCACCGTGTTGCATCTTGTATGTCTGCTCTGATTTTTCCAATGAGAATTAAATTCTCACACACAACTGGCTCTTTAAAAATGGGCGATTGCAGACCGGGAGCTGTACTGGGCATGCACGCCCATAGCAATCACGTCAAAAAATTCCTTTTTTTTTCCGCATGCGCAGAAGGGGCGGCATCGTTTTTTTCAGCGTAAACAGTAGGTTCCATCCCCCGAGGCGACAGGACAGGCCAATTTAAAAAAAATAGAGCGGGGAGACTTGGCACATTTATTTTTGGACTCGTTCTGGCCAAAAAAACGGGTGTAACTCTGGCAATACGCCAAAAAACAGCTTTGGGCAAAATTGAGCCCACTGTCTTGGACATGACCATTTAGTAAGAAGCTGTCCAGACCTGTACTGTGGCAGGTCTGGACACATCACTTGGAACTGCAAGGCAGAGAACTGTGCGATTTGGCGCAAAGGCCCCACCTGCTGTGAGTGTGAGGCAGAATGAAGCTCCTTGAGCGACGAGGAGATGGGAGAAGGAGCAGGAGGTGTGAGTGGAGTGGCCAGAAGAGCGGAGCAGGCGGTGGACACAGCCGTCGAACGGAATGAGGAAAGAGCACAAGAAGAAGCAGAAAATTGCGGAGCAGAAAACAGGATGGAGATGGTGGAAAACACACCAAGTGTGGTGGAAAAGGACAAAATCAGCGGAGGACATCATGGGTCAGGGACAGAGTCGAACCATAATATAGCTCGCCTTCAGGTGTCCATGGGGGAAGCAGAGGCGGGTCTGGGGTGTGGGGTAAGTGTAAGTGCTCCAAAGAGAGATGGGGAGTTGTACATCTTGGGGAGCAGGAGGGGGCAAGACCAGGAGAGGATGCAAGAGGCAGGAGCCTTAAAGGGGCAGCAGGACAGAAGCGGGGAGACAAAGACGCCATGGTCCTAGAGAGAGAAGAAATGGGGAGCAAGGCTCAGCAGTGGAGGTGAGACCGAAGGGAGTGGCACTGTTGGAGAAGCCATGTTAGCAGGAGGACTCTCTAAGGGAGATTCTGTATCTGATGGGGAACAGGGACAGGAGATTACAGAAGAGCTCGAGAGTGAGGAGTCAGAGGAGGATGGAGACATGGAATTGGGGGGGTGGGGGAGGGGGCATCATGTGGAAAGGGAAACGTTAGTGAGGGGCAGAAGGAGGGAGAACGGACAGTTCCACAGCCTAAATTTAATGTAAGGAAGAGGCTGAAACAGCAGGGAACGTTCAAACAGGAGGTGAAAAATAGCTGGAGGCTGCAGGAGAAAGCAGCAGCAGCCCAAAAGGTTGGGAAGGAGCATAAGAGGAGAGAAGGGCCAGAGATTAAATGGTGATGGGGGGGGGATTATCAGGCACACTTCTTTTATTAGGAGCAATGATTACATTGGTCTCGATTAATGTGAACGGACTGAGGGGGGAAAATAAATTGCAGCAGTTGTTGTAGTGTTTTAAAGCACTGACCTGTTGTGTCTGCAAGAAACCTTTTGGGATGAGGATATCCTAGAAAGAGTTCGGAAAGTTTGGAAAGAAGAAGTGTTTGCAAATTGCATTAATAATGACTGTAGAGGGGTGGCTGTTAGTGAGTTTATCCATAAAAGAGAACGTTGCATTGGTGGACAAGGACACTGAGGGAAGATTTTTACAGCTAAAGGTACAAATGGATGAACTGAATTGTGATCTCTTTAATATCTATGCGCCGAATGACCATTGCAAGCATCGTAAGTTTCTTCAGTGGTTATTCACAGAAGTGTTAGAGGCAGAAAAGCCTTGTATAGTGGGGCATTTTAATGTATTTTTGTCTCAGATGGACATTTCAGCACAGATGACCTTTAAAGATGATAACTCCAGAGAGATGATTGTAAAAACGATAGCAAATTTAAATTTGAGAGACTAATGGAGGGATCGGAACCCCATATAAAGGGAATTCTCCAGAAGAGGTTGTGTGAGTGATGTTTTAAAACAGAGCCGAATAGATTTTGTGTTAATGCGCGAGGGGTTAAGTTCTGAGGTGATGGAGATTTATTATAAAAAAGTATTTTTTAGTGACCAACCGGCTTTGGTTCTTAAAATTAGGAACAGCAGAGTTAAGATCGGTCCAGGGGTATGGATTTTAAACAATCAGTAACTGAAATAAATTGATTTAAAGAAGGGATTTTAAATATAATAAATAATGCTCAGAAGAAACCTTTATTCTTGAAAGAAAGTTTTGTGGGACAATTTCAAATATGAAGTAAACGTTTTTTTGTTACGTTATGAGAAAGAAAGAGCAATAGTTAACCAGTGTCAAGAAGAGAATATAAACAGAAGGTTTACAGATATCTGTAAAGCAGTTTGACGGAGGGGATAAGGGGGCAGAGACCAAGTGGAAGGTTTTAAAGGAAGAGTGGGAATTATTGCAAGCTGAAAAATGCTAGGAGTCCACTCTCCGCACAAAGGTTAAAGATGCATTGGAGGTGGAAAGAGGCACTCGATATTTTCTAGAGCAAAAGAAGTTGCGACAAAGGTTATCATTAATTGGAGAGTTGAAGGTTGGGGAAAGGATCATTAATGAAAGTGGGAAGATCATGGAGGCGGCTAGTAGCTTTTATCAAGAATTATATACAAAAGAAGACATTTCCAAATTGGCGATGGAGAAGGTTAGTGCTTTTAATGAAAAGGGTTTAAAGGAGGATAAGAGAAGCATGTGTGACAAAGAAGTCGGATTAGCGGAAATAAAAATAGCAAAAAGTGGAATGATAGGGGGAAAGCTCAGGGTCCGATGGACTAAGTGCAGAATTTTTATAAAGAATTTTTAGAGATTTTAAGTCCATTTGTCTTAGAGGTTTTTAAGGAGATTAAAACTGAGGGAAGCCTGGCCCCATCTATGAGGAGAGGTATCATAAGCTTAGCTTATAAAAATAAAGGGGTTAGAAGTGATCTGAAGAATTGGAGGCCCCTCACATTATTAAATGTGGATTCTAAGATCTTGGTGAGGGTTATGGCAAATCGTATGAAGGAGGTGATGCCGCAAATAGTTTCGCCCTCTCCGTCCTATGGAGTCATAGGCCGGGACATCGCTGACTCTGTGGTCTCAATCCGAGCTGCGATAGAACTCATGGAATAGAGTGGGAGGGAAGCTTATGTGCAAAAGATGGATCAAGAGAAAGACTTTGATAAGAGTCTCTCATGAGTTATTGATGATTTTAGAAGCATTTGGTTTTGGGAAAAAATTTTACTGAGTCGATAAGGATTTTTTATTCAAACACATTTAGTTAATTTAAATGTAATAGTTTTTTATCCAAGTATTTTACAATACAGAGATCAGTGAGACAGGGTTGTCCCCTGTCCC
>NW_027253542.1:0-14656 GCF_044704955.1 Pristiophorus japonicus
GTGAGAGAATGTAGAGAGAGAGAGATTGTAGAGAGAGAGAGATTATAGAGAGAGGGATTGTAGAGAGAGGGAATGTAGAGAGAGAGATTGTAGAGAGAGAGAGATTGTAGAGAGAGAGAATGTAGAGAGAGAGAGATTGTAGAGAGAGAGATTGTAGAGAGAGATTGTAGAGAGAGATATTGTAGAGAGAGAGATTGTAGAGAGAGAGAGATTGTAGAGAGAGATATTGTAGAGAGAGAGAGATCGTAGAAAGGTAGATTGTAGAGAGAGGGATTGTAGAGAGAGGAATTGTCGAGAGAGAGGAGAGAGAGAGACTGCAGAGAGAGGGATTGTAGCGAGAGAGATTGTAGAGAGAGAGATTGTAGAGAGAGGGATTGTCGAGAGATGGATAGTCGAGAGAGAGATTGTAGAGTGAGAGATTTTATAGAGAGAGATTTTAGAGAGAGAGAAGGAGAGAGAGGAATTGTAGAGAGAGAGATTGTAGAGAGAGAGAGAGATTGTAGTGAGAGAGGTTGGAGAGAGAGAGATTGTAAAGAGAGAGATTGTATAGAGAGAGAGAGATTGTAGAGATAGAGAGATTGTAGAAAGAGAGATTGTAGAGAGAGGGATTGTAGAGAGAGGAATTGTAGAGAGAGGAGAGAGAGAGACTGTCGAGAGAGGGGTTGGAGAGAGAGAGATTGTAGAGAGAGAAATTGTAAAAAGAGCGAGATTGTCGAGAGAGAGAGATTCTAGAGAGAGGGATTGTAGAGAGAGAGAATGTAGAGAGAGAGAGATTGTAGAGAGAGAGATTTTAGAGAGAGATTGTAGAGAGAGATATTGTAGATAGAGAGATTGTAGAGAGAGAGAGAGATTGTAGAGAGAGGGATTGTAGAGAGAGAGAGATTGTAGAGAGAGAGATTGTAGAGAGAGAGAGATTGTAGAGAGGGAGATTGTAGAGAGAGAGATTGTAGAGAGAGAGATTGTAGAGAGAGAGAGATTGTAGAGAGAGGGATTGTAGAGAGAGAGAATGTAGAGAGAGAGATTGTAGAGAGAGAGAGATTGTAGAGAGAGAGACTGTAGAGAGAGAGAGATTGTAGAGAGAGAGATTGTAGAGAGAGATTTTAGAGAGAGATATTGTAGAGAGAGAGATTGTAGAGAGAGAGAGATTGTAGAGAGAGGGATTGTCGAGAGAGAGAGATTGTAGAGAGAGAGATTGTAGAGAGAGAGATTGTAGAGAGAGAGAGATTGTAGATAGAGAGAGATTGTAGAGAGAGGGATTGTAGAGAGAGAGAATGTAGAGAGAGAGAGATTGTAGAGAGAGAGATTGTAGAGAGAGATTGTTGAGAGAGAGATTGTAGAGAGAGAGAGATTGTGGAGAGAGAGATTGTAGAGAGAGAGATTGTAGAGAGAGAGGAGGAGTGAGAGAGATTGTAGAGAGAGAGAGATTGTAGAGAGAGAGATTGTAGAGAGAGATTGCAGAGAGAAAGATATTGTGGAGAGAGAGATTGTAGAGAGAGAGATTGTAGAGAGAGGGATTGTAGAGAGAGAGAATGTAGAGAGAGAGAGATTGAGAGAGAGAGATTGTAGAGAGAGATTGTAGAGAGAGATATTGTAGAGAGAGAGATTGTAGAGAGAGAGAGATTGTAGAGAGAGATATTGTAGAGAGAGAGAGATCGTAGAAAGGTAGATTGTAGAGAGAGGAATTGTCAAGAGAGAGGAGAGAGAGAGACTGCAGAGAGAGGGATTGTAGCGAGAGAGATTGTAGAGAGAGAGATTGTAGAGAGAGGGATTGTCGAGAGATGGATAGTCGAGAGAGAGATTGTAGAGTGAGAGATTTTATAGAGAGAGATTTTAGAGAGAGAGAAGGAGAGAGAGGAATTGTAGAGAGAGTGATTGTAGAGAGAGAGAGAGATTGTAGTGAGAGAGGTTGTAGAGAGAGAGATTGTAAAGAGAGAGATTGTATAGAGAGAGAGAGATTGTAGAGATAGAGAGATTGTAGAAAGAGAGATTGTAGAGAGAGGGATTGTAGAGAGAGGAATTGTAGAGAGAGAGGAGAGAGAGAGACTGTCGAGAGAGGGGTTGGAGAGAGAGAGATTGTAGAGAGAGAAATTGTAAAAAGAGCGAGATTGTCGAGAGAGAGAGATTCTAGAGAGAGGGATTGTAGAGAGAGAGAATGTAGAGAGAGAGAGATTGTAGAGAGAGAGATTTTAGAGAGAGATTGTAGAGAGAGATATTGTAGATAGAGAGATTGTAGAGAGAGAGAGATTGTAGAGAGAGGGATTGTAGAGAGAGAGAGATTGTAGAGAGAGAGATTGTAGAGAGAGAGAGATTGTAGAGAGGGAGATTGTAGAGAGAGAGATTGTAGAGAGAGAGATTGTAGAGAGAGAGAGATTGTAGAGAGAGGGATTGTAGAGAGAGAGAGATTGTAGAGAGAGAGAATGTAGAGAAAGAGAGATTGTAGAGAGAGAGATTGTAGAGAGAGATTGTAGAGAGAGATATTGTAGAGAGAGAGATTGTAGAGAGAGAGAGATTGTAGAGAGAGATATTGTAGAGAGAGAGAGATCGTAGAAAGGTAGATTGTAGAGAGAGGGATTGTAGAGAGAGGAATTGTCGAGAGAGAGGAGAGAGAGAGACTGCAGAGAGAGGGATTGTAGCGAGAGAGATTGTAGAGAGAGAGATTGTAGAGAGAGGGATTGTCGAGAGATGGATAGTCGAGAGAGAGATTGTAGAGTGAGAGATTTTATAGAGAGAGATTTTAGAGAGAGAGAAGGAGAGAGAGGAATTGTAGAGAGAGAGATTGTAGAGAGAGAGAGAGATTGTAGTGAGAGAGGTTGGAGAGAGAGAGATTGTAAAGAGAGAGATTGTATAGAGAGAGAGAGATTGTAGAGATAGAGAGATTGTAGAAAGAGAGATTGTAGAGAGAGGGATTGTAGAGAGAGGAATTGTAGAGAGAGAGGAGAGAGAGAGACTGTCGAGAGAGGGGTTGGAGAGAGAGAGATTGTAGAGAGAGAAATTGTAAAAAGAGCGAGATTGTCGAGAGAGAGAGATTCTAGAGAGAGGGATTGTAGAGAGAGAGAATGTAGAGAGAGAGAGATTGTAGAGAGAGAGATTTTAGAGAGAGATTGTAGAGAGAGATATTGTAGATAGAGAGATTGTAGAGAGAGAGAGAGATTGTAGAGAGAGGGATTGTAGAGAGAGAGAGATTGTAGAGAGAGAGATTGTAGAGAGAGAGAGATTGTAGAGAGGGAGATTGTAGAGAGAGAGATTGTAGAGAGAGAGATTGTAGAGAGAGAGAGATTGTAGAGAGAGGGATTGTAGAGAGAGAGAATGTAGAGAGAGAGATTGTAGAGAGAGAGAGATTGTAGAGAGAGAGACTGTAGAGAGAGAGAGATTGTAGAGAGAGAGATTGTAGAGAGAGATTTTAGAGAGAGATATTGTAGAGAGAGAGATTGTAGAGAGAGAGAGATTGTAGAGAGAGGGATTGTCGAGAGAGAGAGATTGTAGAGAGAGAGATTGTAGAGAGAGAGATTGTAGAGAGAGAGAGATTGTAGATAGAGAGAGATTGTAGAGAGAGGGATTGTAGAGAGAGAGAATGTAGAGAGAGAGAGATTGTAGAGAGAGAGATTGTAGAGAGAGATTGTTGAGAGAGAGATTGTAGAGAGAGAGAGATTGTGGAGAGAGAGATTGTAGAGAGAGAGATTGTAGAGAGAGAGGAGGAGTGAGAGAGATTGTAGAGAGAGAGAGATTGTAGAGAGAGAGATTGTAGAGAGAGATTGCAGAGAGAAAGATATTGTGGAGAGAGAGATTGTAGAGAGAGAGATTGTAGAGAGAGGGATTGTAGAGAGAGAGAATGTAGAGAGAGAGAGATTGAAGAGAGAGAGATTGTAGAGAGAGATTGTAGAGAGAGATATTGTAGAGAGAGAGATTGTAGAGAGAGAGAGATTGTAGAGAGAGATATTGTAGAGAGAGAGAGATCGTAGAAAGGTAGATTGTAGAGAGAGGAATTGTCAAGAGAGAGGAGAGAGAGAGACTGCAGAGAGAGGGATTGTAGCGAGAGAGATTGTAGAGAGAGAGATTGTAGAGAGAGGGATTGTCGAGAGATGGATAGTCGAGAGAGAGATTGTAGAGTGAGAGATTTTATAGAGAGAGATTTTAGAGAGAGAGAAGGAGAGAGAGGAATTGTAGAGAGAGTGATTGTAGAGAGAGAGAGAGATTGTAGTGAGAGAGGTTGTAGAGAGAGAGATTGTAAAGAGAGAGATTGTATAGAGAGAGAGAGATTGTAGAGATAGAGAGATTGTAGAAAGAGAGATTGTAGAGAGAGGGATTGTAGAGAGAGGAATTGTAGAGAGAGAGGAGAGAGAGAGACTGTCGAGAGAGGGGTTGGAGAGAGAGAGATTGTAGAGAGAGAAATTGTAAAAAGAGCGAGATTGTCGAGAGAGAGAGATTCTAGAGAGAGGGATTGTAGAGAGAGAGAATGTAGAGAGAGAGAGATTGTAGAGAGAGAGATTTTAGAGAGAGATTGTAGAGAGAGATATTGTAGATAGAGAGATTGTAGAGAGAGAGAGATTGTAGAGAGAGGGATTGTAGAGAGAGAGAGATTGTAGAGAGAGAGATTGTAGAGAGAGAGAGATTGTAGAGAGGGAGATTGTAGAGAGAGAGATTGTAGAGAGAGAGATTGTAGAGAGAGAGAGATTGTAGAGAGAGGGATTGTAGAGAGAGAGAATGTAGAGAGAGAGATTGTAGAGAGAGAGAGATTGTAGAGAGAGAGACTGTAGAGAGAGAGAGATTGTAGAGAGAGAGATTGTAGAGAGAGATTTTAGAGAGAGATATTGTAGAGAGAGAGATTGTAGAGAGAGAGATTGTAGAGAGAGGGATTGTCGAGAGAGAGAGATTGTAGAGAGAGAGATTGTAGAGAGAGAGATTGTAGAGAGAGAGAGATTGTAGATAGAGAGAGATTGTAGAGAGAGGGATTGTAGAGAGTGAGAATGTAGAGAGAGAGAGATTGTAGAGAGAGAGATTGTAGAGAGAGATTGTTGAGAGAGAGATTGTAGAGAGAGAGAGATTGTGGAGAGAGAGATGGTAGAGAGAGAGATTGTAGAGAGAGAGAGAGAAGTAGAGAGAGAGATTGTAGAGACAGATTGCAGAGAGAGAGGAGGAGTGAGAGAGATTGTAGAGAGAGAGAGATTGTAGAGAGAGAGATTGTAGAGAGAGATTGCAGAGAGAAAGATATTGTGGAGAGAGAGATTGTAGAGAGAGAGATTGTAGAGAGAGGGATTGTAGAGAGAGAGAATGTAGAGAGAGAGTGATTGAAGAGAGAGAGATTGTAGAGAGAGATTGCAGAGAGAGAGATATTGTGGAGAGAGAGATTGTAGAGGGAGAGATTGTAGAGAGAGGGATTGTAGAGAGAGAGAGATTGTAGAGAGAGAGATTGTAGAGAGAGAGAGATTGTAGAGAGTGAGATTGTAGAGAGAGAGATTGTAGAGAGAGAGATTGTAGAGACAGAGGGTGAGGGATTGTATAAAAAGACAAGAAGAGAGAGATTGTAGAGAGAGAGATTGTGGAGAGAGAAATTGTAGAAAGAGAGAGATTGTCGAGAGAGAGAGATTGTAGAGAGAGGGATTGTAGAGAGAGAGAATGTAGAGAGAGAGATTGTACAGAGAGAGAGATTGCAGAGTGAGAGAATGTAGAGAGAGAGAGATTGTAGAGAGAGAGAGATTATAGAGAGAGGGATTGTAGAGAGAGGGAATGTAGAGAGAGAGATTGTAGAGAGAGAGAGATTGTAGAGAGAGAGAATGTAGAGAGAGAGAGATTGTAGAGAGAGAGATTGTAGAGAGAGATTGTAGAGAGAGATTGCAGAGAGAGAGATATTGTGGAGAGAGAGATTGTAGAGGGAGAGATTGTAGAGAGAGGGATTGTAGAGAGAGAGAGATTGTAGAGAGAGAGATTGTAGAGAGAGAGAGATTGTAGAGAGTGAGATTGTAGAGAGAGAGATTGTAGAGAGAGAGATTGTAGAGACAGAGGGTGAGGGATTGTATAAAAAGACAAGAAGAGAGAGATTGTAGAGAGAGAGATTGTGGAGAGAGAAATTGTAGAAAGAGAGAGATTGTCGAGAGAGAGAGATTGTAGAGAGAGGGATTGTAGAGAGAGAGAATGTAGAGAGAGAGATTGTACAGAGAGAGAGATTGCAGAGTGAGAGAATGTAGAGAGAGAGAGATTGTAGAGAGAGAGAGATTGTAGAGTGAGAGATTTTATAGAGAGAGATTTTAGAGAGAGAGAAGGAGAGAGAGGAATTGTAGAGAGAGAGATTGTAGAGAGAGAGAGAGATTGTAGTGAGAGAGGTTGTAGAGAGCGAGATTGTAAAGAGAGAGATTGTATAGAGAGAGAGAGATTGTAGAGATAGAGAGATTGTAGAAAGAGAGATTGTAGAGAGAGGGATTGTAGAGAGAGGAATTGTAGAGAGAGAGGAGAGAGAGAGAGACTGTAGAGAGAGGGATTGGAGAGAGAGAGATTGTAGAGAGAGAGATTGTAGAGATAGAGATTGTAGAGAGAGATGGTAGAGAGAGGGATTGTAGAGAGAGAGATTGTAGAGAGAGAGATTGTAGAGAGAGAGATTGTAGAGAGAGTGATTGTTGAGAGAGAGTGTGAGGGATTGTATAGAGAGAGAAGAAGAGAGAGATTGGAGAGAAACAGATTGTAGAGAGAGAAATTGTAAAAAAAGAGAGATTGTCGAGAGAGAGAGATTCTAGAGAGAGGGATTGTAGAGAGAGAGAATGTAGAGAGAGAGAGATTGTAGAGAGAGAGATTGTAGAGAGAGATTGTAGAGAGAGATATTGCAGAGAGAGAGATTGTAGAGAGAGAGAGATTGTAGAGAGAGGGATTGTAGAGAGAGAGAGATTGTAGAGAGAGAGATTGTAGAGAGAGAGAGATTGTAGAGAGAGAGATTGTAGAGAGAGAGATTGTAGAGAGAGAGATTGTAAAGAGAGAGAGATTGTAGAGAGAGGGATTGTAGAGAGAGAGAATGTAGAGAGAGAGATTGTAGAGAGAGAGAGATTGTAGAGAGAGAGACTGTAGAGAGAGAGAGATTGTTGAGAGAGAGATTGTAGAGAGAGATTGTAGAGAGAGATATTGTAGAGAGAGAGATTGTAGAGAGAGAGAGATTGTAGAGAGAGGGATTGTCGAGAGAGAGATTGTAGAGAGAGAGATTGTAGAGAGAGAGATTGCAGTGAGAGATTGTAGAGAGCGATATTGTAGAGAGAGAGATTGTAGAGAGAGAGATTGTAGAGAGCGGGATTGTAGAGAGAGAGAGATTGTAGAGAGAGAGATTGTAGAGAGAGAGAGAATGTAGAGAGGGAGATTGTAGAGAGAGAGATTGTAGAGAGAGAGATTGTCGAGAGAGAGAGATTGTAGAGAGAGGGATTGTAGAGAGAGAGATTGTAGAGAGAGAGATTGTAGAGAGAGAGAGATTGTAGAGAGAGGGATTGTAGAGACAGAGAATGTAGAGTGAGAGATTGTAGAGAGAGAGATTGTAGAGAGAGATTGTTGAGAGAGAGATTGTAGAGAGAGAGAGATTGTGGAGAGAGAGATTGTAGAGAGAGAGATTGTAGAGAGAGAGAGAGAAGTAGAGAGAGAGATTGTAGAGACAGAGATTGTAGAGAGAGAGGAGGAGTGAGAGAGATTGTAGAGAGAGAGAGATTGTAGAGAGAGAGAGAGAAGTAGAGAGAGAGATTGTAGAGACAGAGATTGTAGAGAGAGAGGAGGAGTGAGAGAGATTGTAGAGAGAGAGAGATTGTAGAGAGAGAGATTGTAGAGAGAGAGAGAGAAGGAGAGAGAGAGAGAGATTGTAGAGAGAGTGATTGTAGAGAGAGATTGTTGAGAGGGAGATTGTAGAGAGAGAGAGATTGTGGAGAGACAGATTGTAGAGAGAGAGATTGTAGGGAGAGAGGAGGAGTGAGAGAGATTGTAGAGAGAGAGAGATTGTAGACAGAGAGATATTGTAGATAGAGAGAGAGAAGGAGAGAGAGAGATTGTAGAGAGAGGGTTTGTAGAGAGAGTGGTTGTAGAGAGAGAAATGGTAGAGAGGGAGATTGTAGAGAGAGAGTTTGTAGAGAGAGGGAGAGAGAGACTGTAGACAGAGATTGTAGAGAGAGGGATTGTAGAGAGAGAGAGATTGTAGAGAGAGGGATTGTCGAGAGAGGGATTGTCGAGAGAGAGATTGTAGAGTGAGAGATTTTAGAGAGGGAGATTTTAGAGAGAGAGAAGGAGAGAGAGGGATTGTAGAGAGAGAGATTGTAGAGAGAGAGAGATTGTAGTGATAGAGGTTGTAGAGAGAGTTGTATAGAGAGAGATATTGTAGAGAGAGAGATTGTAGAGAGAGAGATTGTAGAGATAGAGAGATTGTAGAAAGAGAGATTGTAGAGAGAGCGGGATTGTAGAGAGAGGAATTGTAGAGAGAGAGGAGAGAGAGTGACTGTAGAGAGAGGGATTGGATAGAGAGAGATTGTAGAGAGAGAGATTGTAGAGAGAGATATTGTAGAGAGAGATGGTAGAGAGAGGGATTGTAGAGAGATTGTAGAGAGAGAGATTGTAGAGAGAGAGATTGTAGAGAGAGTGATTGTTGAGAGAGAGTGTGAGGGATTGTATAGAGAGAGAAGAAGAGAGAGATTGGAGAGAAAGAGATTGTAGAGAGAGAGATTGTAAAAAGAGAGAGATTGTCGAGAGAGAGAGATTCTGGAGAAAGGGTTTGTAGAGAGAGAGAATGTAGAGAGAGAGAGATTGTAGAGAGAGATTGTAGAGAGAGATTGTCGCGAGATATATTGTAGAGAGAGAGATTGTAGAGAGAGAGAGAGATTGTAGAGAGAGGGATTGTAGAGAGAGAGAGATTGTAGAGAGAGAGATTGTAGAGAGAGAGAGATTGTAGAGAGGGAGATTGTAGAGAGAGAGATTGTGGAGAGAGAGATTGTAGAGACAGAGGGTGAGGGATTGTATAGAAACAGAAGAAGAGAGAGATTGTAGAGAGAGATTGTAGAGAGAGATATTGTAGAGAGAGAGATTGTAGAGAGCGAGAGATTGTAGAGAGAGGGATTGTCGAGAGAGAGATTGCAGAGACAGAGATTGTAGAGAGAGAGACTGTAGAAAGAGATAGATTGTCGAGAGAGAGATTGTAGAGAGAGGGATTGTAGAGAGAGAGAATGTAGAGAGAGAGATTGTAGAGAGAGACAGATTGTAGAGAGAGAGAATGTAGAGAGAGAGAGATTGTAGAGAGAGAGTTTGTAGAGAGAGATTGTAGAGAGGGATATTGTAGAGACAGAGATTGTAGAGAGAGAGAGATTGTAGAGAGAGGGATTGTCGAGAGAGAGATTGTAGAGGGAGAGATTGTAGAGAGAGGGATTGTAGAGAGAGAGAGATTGTAGAGAGAGAGATTGTAGAGAGAGAGAGATTGTAGAGAGTGAGATTGTAGAGAGAGAGATTGTAGAGAGAGAGTTTGTAGAGACAGAGGGTGAGGGATTGTATAGAAAGAGAAGAAGAGAGAGATTGTAGAGAGAGAGATTGTAGAGAGAGAAATTGTAGAAAGAGAGAGATTGTCGAGAGAGAGAGATTGTAGAGAGAGGGATTGTAGAGAGAGAGAATGTAGAGAGAGAGATTGTACAGAGAGAGAGATTGCAGAGTGAGAGAATGTAGAGAGAGAGAGATTGTAGAGAGAGAGAGATTATAGAGAGAGGGATTGTAGAGAGAGGGAATGTAGAGAGAGAGATTGTAGAGAGAGAGAGATTGTAGAGAGAGAGAATGTAGAGAGAGAGAGATTGTAGAGAGAGAGATTGTAGAGAGAGATTGTAGAGAGAGATATTGTAGAGAGAGAGATTGTAGAGAGAGAGAGATTGTAGAGAGAGATATTGTAGAGAGAGAGAGATCGTAGAAAGGTAGATTGTAGAGAGAGGGATTGTAGAGAGAGGAATTGTCGAGAGAGAGGAGAGAGAGAGACTGCAGAGAGAGGGATTGTAGCGAGAGAGATTGTAGAGAGAGAGATTGTAGAGAGAGGGATTGTCGAGAGATGGATAGTCGAGAGAGAGATTGTAGAGTGAGAGATTTTATAGAGAGAGATTTTAGAGAGAGAGAAGGAGAGAGAGGAATTGTAGAGAGAGAGATTGTAGAGAGAGAGAGAGATTGTAGTGAGAGAGGTTGTAGAGAGCGAGATTGTAAAGAGAGAGATTGTATAGAGAGAGAGAGATTGTAGAGATAGAGAGATTGTAGAAAGAGAGATTGTAGAGAGGGGGATTGTAGAGAGAGGAATTGTAGAGAGAGAGGAGAGAGAGAGAGACTGTAGAGAGAGGGATTGTAGAGAGAGGGATTGTAGAGAGAGAGAGATTGTAGAGAGAGAGATTGTAGAGAGAGAGAGAATGTAGAGAGGGAGATTGTAGAGAGAGAGATTGTAGAGAGAGAGATTGTCGAGAGAGAGAGATTGTAGAGAGAGGGATTGTAGAGAGAGAGATTGTAGAGAGAGAGATTGTAGAGAGAGAGAGATTGTAGAGAGAGGGATTGTAGAGAGAGAGAATGTAGAGTGAGAGAGATTGTAGAGAGAGAGATTGTAGAGAGAGATTGTTGAGAGAGAGATTGTAGAGAGAGAGAGATTGTGGAGAGAGAGATTGTAGAGAGAGAGATTGTAGAGAGAGAGAGAGAAGTAGAGAGAGAGATTGTAGCGACAGAGATTGTAGAGAGAGAGGAGGAGTGAGAGAGATTGTAGAGAGAGAGAGATTGTAGAGAGAGAGATTGTAGAGAGAGAGATTGTAGATAGAGAGAGATTGTAGAGAGAGGGATTGTAGAGAGAGAGAATGTAGAGAGAGTGAGAGATTGTAGAGAGAGAGATTGTAGAGAGAGATTGTTGAGAGAGAGATTGTAGAGAGAGAGAGATTGTGGAGAGACAGATTGTAGAGAGAGAGATTGTAGGGAGAGAGGAGGAGTGAGAGAGATTGTAGAGAGAGAGAGATTGTAGACAGAGAGATATTGTAGATAGAGAGAGAGAAGGAGAGAGAGAGATTGTAGAGAGAGGGTTTGTAGAGAGAGTGGTTGTAGAGAGAGAAATGGTAGAGAGGGAGATTGTAGAGAGAGAGTTTGTAGAGAGAGGGAGAGAGAGACTGTAGACAGAGATTGTAGAGAGAGGGATTGTAGAGAGAGAGAGATTGTAGAGAGAGGGATTGTCGAGAGAGGGATTGTCGAGAGAGAGATTGTAGAGTGAGAGATTTTAGAGAGGGAGATTTTAGAGAGAGAGAAGGAGAGAGAGGGATTGTAGAGAGAGAGATTGTAGAGAGAGAGAGATTGTAGTGATAGAGGTTGTAGAGAGAGTTGTATAGAGAGAGATATTGTAGAGAGAGAGATTGTAGAGAGAGAGATTGTAGAGATAGAGAGATTGTAGAAAGAGAGATTGTAGAGAGAGCGGGATTGTAGAGAGAGGAATTGTAGAGAGAGAGGAGAGAGAGTGACAGTAGAGAGAGGGATTGGAGAGAGAGAGATTATAGAGAGAGAGATTTTAGAGAGAGATATTGTAGAGAGAGATGGTAGAGAGAGGGATTGTAGAGAGAGAGATTGTAGAGAGAGAGATTGTAGAGAGAGAGATTGTAGAGAGAGAGATTGTAGAGAGAGTGATTGTTGAGAGAGAGTGTGAGGGATTGTATAGAGAGAGAAGAAGAGAGAGATTGGAGAGAAAGAGATTGTAGAGAGAGAGATTGTAAAAAGAGAGAGATTGTCGAGAGAGAGAGATTCTAGAGAAAGGGTTTGTAGAGAGAGAGAATGTAGAGAGAGAGAGATTGTAGAGAGAGAGATTGTAGAGAGAGATTGTCGCGAGATATATTGTAGAGAGAGAGATTGTAGAGAGAGAGAGAGATTGTAGAGAGAGGGATTGTAGAGAGAGAGAGATTGTAGAGAGAGAGATTGTAGAGAGAGAGAGATTGTAGAGAGGGAGATTGTAGAGAGAGAGATTGTAGAGAGAGAGATTGTAGAGACAGAGGGTGAGGGATTGTATAGAAACAGAAGAAGAGAGAGATTGTAGAGAGAGATTGTAGAGAGAGATATTGTAGAGAGAGAGATTGTAGAGAGCGAGAGATTGTAGAGAGAGGGATTGTCGAGAGAGAGATTGTAGAGACAGAGATTGTAGAGAGAGAGACTGTAGAAAGAGATAGATTATCGAGAGAGAGATTGTAGAGAGAGGGATTATAGAGAGAGAGAATGTAGAGAGAGAGATTGTAGAGAGAGACAGATTTTAGAGAGAGAGAATGTAGAGAGAGAGAGATTGTAGAGAGAGAGTTTGTAGAGTGAGATTGTAGAGAGAGATATTGTAGAGACAGAGATTGTAGAGAGAGCGAGATTGTAGAGAGAGGGATTGTCGAGAGAGAGATTGTAGAGGGAGAGATTGTAGAGAGAGGGATTGTAGAGAGAGAGAGATTGTAGAGAGAGAGATTGTAGAGAGAGAGAGATTGTAGAGAGAGGGATTGTAGAGAGAGAGAATGTAGAGAGAGAGATTGTACAGAGAGAGAGATTGCAGAGTGAGAGAATGTAGAGAGAGAGAGATTGTAGAGAGAGAGAGATTATAGAGAGAGGGATTGTAGAGAGAGGGAATGTAGAGAGAGAGATTGTAGAGAGAGAGATTGTAGAGAGAGAGAATGTAGAGAGAGAGATATTGTAGAGAGAGAGATTGTAGAGAGAGAGAGATTGTAGAGAGAGATATTGTAGAGAGAGAGAGATCGTAGAAAGGTAGATTGTAGAGAGAGGGATTGTAGAGAGAGGAATTGTCGAGAGAGAGGAGAGAGAGAGACTGCAGAGAGAGGGATTGTAGCGAGAGAGATTGTAGAGAGAGAGATTGTAGAGAGAGGGATTGTCGAGAGATGGATAGTCGAGAGAGAGATTGTAGAGTGAGAGATTTTATAGAGAGAGATTTTAGAGAGAGAGAAGGAGAGAGAGGAATTGTAGAGAGAGAGATTGTAGAGAGAGAGAGAGATTGTAGTGAGAGAGGTTGTAGAGAGCGAGATTGTAAAGAGAGAGATTGTATAGAGAGAGAGAGATTGTAGAGATAGAGAGATTGTAGAAAGAGAGATTGTAGAGAGAGGGATTGTAGAGAGAGGAATTGTAGAGAGAGAGGAGAGAGAGAGAGACTGTCGAGAGAGGGATTGGAGAGAGAGAGATTGTAGAGAGAGAGATTGTAGAGAGAGAGATTGTAGAGAGAGATGGTAGAGAGAGGGATTGTAGAGAGAGAGATTGTAGAGAGAGAGATTGTAGAGAGAGAGATTGTAGAGAGAGTGATTGTTGAGAGAGAGTGTGAGGGATTGTATAGAGAGAGAAGAAGAGAGAGATTGGAGAGAAACAGATTGTAGAGAGAGAAATTGTAAAAAAAGAGAGATTGTCGAGAGAGAGAGATTCTAGAGAGAGGGATTGTAGAGAGAGAGAATGTAGAGAGAGAGAGATTGTAGAGAGAGAGATTGTAGAGAGAGATTGTAGAGAGAGATATTGCAGAGAGAGAGATTGTAGAGAGAGACAGATTGTAGAGAGAGGGATTGTAGAGAGAGAAAGATTGTAGAGAGAGAGATTGTAGAGAGAGAGAGATTGTAGAGAGAGAGATTGTAGAGAGAGAGATTGTGGAGAGAGAGATTGTAAAGAGAGAGAGATTGTAGAGAGAGGGATTGTAGAGAGAGAGAATGTAGAGAGAGAGATTGTAGAGAGAGAGAGATTGTAGAGAGAGAGACTGTAGAGAGAGAGAGATTGTTGAGAGAGAGATTGTAGAGAGAGATTGTAGAGAGAGATATTGTAGAGAGAGAGATTGTAGAGAGAGAAGATTGTAGAGAGAGGGATTGTCGAGAGAGAGAGATTGTAGAGAGAGAGATTGTAGAGAGAGAGATTGCAGTGAGAGATTGTAAGAGGCGATATTGTGAGAGAGAGATTGTAGAGAGAGGGAGAGATGTAGAGAGAGATTGTAGAGAGGGAGAGAATGTAGAGAGGGAGAGAATGTAGAGAGGGAGATTGTAGAGAGAGAGATTGTAGAGAGAGAGATTGTCGAGAGAGAGAGATTGTAGAGAGAGGGATTGTAGAGAGAGAGATTGTCGAGAGAGAGATTGTAGAGAGAGGGGAGATTGTAGAGAGAGGGATTGTAGAGAGAGAGAATGTAGAGTGAGAGAGATTGTAGAGAGAGAGATTGTAGAGAGAGATTGTTGAGAGAGAGATTGTAGAGAGAGAGATTGAGCGGGGTAGAGGAGAGAGAGATTGTAGAGAGAGAGATTGTAGAGAGAGAGAGAGAGAGATGATTGTAGAGAGAGAGATTGTAGAGAGAGAGGAGGAGGAGAGAGATTGTAGAAAGAGAGAGATTGTAGAGAGAGAGATTGTAGAGAGAGAGATTGTAGATAGAGAGAGATTGTAGAGAGAGGGATTGTAGAGAGAGAGAATGTAGAGAGAGAGAGAGATTGTGGAGAGAGAGATTGTAGAGAGAGATTGTTGAGAGAGAGATTGTAGAGAGAGAGAGAGATTGTGGAGAGACAGATTGTAGAGAGAGAGATTGTAGGGAGAGAGGAGGAGTGAGAGAGATTGTAGAGAGAGAGAGATTGTAGACAGAGAATGATTGTAGATAGAGAGAGAGAAGGAGAGAGAGAGATTGTAGAGAGAGGGTTTGTAGAGAGAGTGGTTGTAGAGAGAGAAATGGTAG
>NW_027253543.1:0-10000 GCF_044704955.1 Pristiophorus japonicus
AGTCCCCGCGCAACACCGAATGTGGCTCTCAGACCTCGGGCAACACCGAGTGTGGCCCTCTGTTCCCGGGCAACACCGAGTGCGGCTCTCGGTCCCCGGGTAACACCGAGTGCGGCTCTCGGACCACGGGCAACACCGAGTGTGGCTCTCGGTCCCCGGGCAACACCGAGTGTGGCTCTCAGACCACTGGCAACACCGAGTGCGGCTCTCGGGCTCCCGGCCAACACCGAGTGCGGCTCTCAGAGCCCGGGCAACACCGAGTGCGGCTCTCAGTCCCTGGGCAACACTGAGTGAGGCTCTCAGTCCCCGGGCAACACCGAATGTGGCTCTCAGTTCCCGGGCAACACCGAGTGTGGCTCTCAGTCCCCGGGCAACACCGAGTGTGGCTCTCAGTCCCCGGGCAACACCGAGTGTGGCTCTCAATCGCTGGGCAACACCAAGTGTGGCTCTCGGTCCCCGGGTAACACCGAGTGCGGCTCTCAGTCCCCAGGCAACACCGAGTGTGGCTCTCGGTCCCCGGGTAACACCGAGTGTGGCTCTCAGTCCCCAGGCAACACCGAGTGTGGCTGTCGGTCCCCGGGCAACACCTTGTGTGGCTCTCGGTCCCCGGGTAACACCGAGTGTGGCTCTCAGTCCCCAGGCAACACCGAGTGTGGCTCTCGGTCCCCGGGTAACACCGAGTGTGGCTCTCAGTCCCCAGGCAACACCGAGTGTGGCTCTCGGTCCCCGGGTAACACCGAGTGTGGTTCTCAGTCCCCAGGCAACACCGAGTGTGGCTGTCGGTCTCCGGGCAACACCTTGTGTGGCTCTCGGTCCCCGGGTAACACCGAGTGTGGGCCTCCGTTCCCGGGCAACACCGAGTGCGGCTCTCGGTCCCCGGGTAACACCGAGTGCGGCTCTCGGACCACGGGCAACACCGAGTGTGGCTCTCGGTCCCCGGGCAACACCGAGTGTGGCTCTCAGACCACTGGCAACACCGAGTGCGGCTCTCGGGCTCCCGGCCAACACCGAGTGCGGCTCTCAGAGCCCGGGCAACACCGAGTGCGGCTCTCAGTCCCTGGGCAACACTGAGTGAGGCTCTCAGTCCCCGGGCAACACCGAATGTGGCTCTCAGTCCCCGGGCAACACCGAGTGTGGCTCTCAGTCCCCGGGCAACACCGAGTGTGGCTCTCAGTCCCCGGGCAACACCGAGTGTGGCTCTCAATCGCTGGGCAACACCAAGTGTGGCTCTCGGTCCCCGGGTAACACCGAGTGCGGCTCTCAGTCCCCAGGCAACACCGAGTGTGGCTCTCGGTCCCCGGGTAACACCGAGTGTGGCTCTCAGTCCCCAGGCAACACCGAGTGTGGCTGTCGGTCCCCGGGCAACACCTTGTGTGGCTCTCGGTCCCCGGGTAACACCGAGTGTGGCTCTCAGTCCCCGGGCAACACCGAATGTGGCTCTCAGTCCCCGGGCAACACCGAGTGTGGCTCTCAGTCCCCGGGCAACACCGAGTGTGGCTCTCAGTCCCCGGGCAACACCGAGTGTGGCTCTCAATCGCTGGGCAACACCAAGTGTGGCTCTCGGTCCCCGGGTAACACCGAGTGCGGCTCTCAGTCCCCAGGCAACACCGAGTGTGGCTCTCGGTCCCCGGGTAACACCGAGTGTGGCTCTCAGTCCCCAGGCAACACCGAGTGTGGCTGTCGGTCCCCCGGCAACACCTTGTGTGGCTCTCGGTCCCCGGGTAACACCGAGTGTGGCTCTCAGTCCCCAGGCAACACCGAGTGTGGCTCTCGGTCCCCGGGTAACACCGAGTGTGGCTCTCAGTCCCCAGGCAACACCGAGTGTGGCTCTCGGTCCCCGGGTAACACCGAGTGTGGTTCTCAGTCCCCAGGCAACACCGAGTGTGGCTGTCGGTCTCCGGGCAACACCTTGTGTGGCTCTCAGTCCCCGGGTAACACCGAGTGTGGCCCTCCGTTCCCGGGCAACACCGAGTGCGGCTCTCGGTCCCCGGGTAACACCGAGTGCGGCTCTCGGTCCACGGGCAACACCGAGTTTGGCTCTCGGTCCCCGGGCAACACCGAGTGTGGCTCTCAGACCACGGGCAATACCGAGTGCGGCTCTCGGGCTCCCGGCCAACACCGAGTGCGGCTCTCAGACCCCGGGCAACACCGAGTGCGGCTCTCAGTCCCTGGGCAACACTGAGTGAGGCTCTCAGTCCCCGGGCAACACCGAATGTGGCTCTCAGTCCCCGGGCAACACCGAGTGTGGCTCTCAGACCCCGGGCAACACCGAGTGTGGCTCTCAGTCCCCGGGCAACACCGAGTGTGGCTCTCAATCGCTGGGCAACACCAAGTGTGGCTCTCGGTCCCCGGGTAACACCGAGTGCGTCTCTCAGTCCCCAGGCAACACCGAGTGTGGCTCTCGGTCCCCGGGTAACACCGAGTGTGGCTCTCAGTCCCCAGGCAACACCGAGTGTGGCTGTCGGTCCCCGGGCAACACCTTGTGTGGCTCTCGGTCCCCGGGTAACACCGAGTGTGGCTCTCAGTCCCCAGGCAACACCGAGTGTGGCTCTCGGTCCCCGGGTAACACCGAGTGTGGCTCTCAGTCCCCAGGCAACACCGAGTGTGGCTCTCGGTCCCCGGGTAACACCGAGTGTGGTTCTCAGTCCCCAGGCAACACCGAGTGTGGCTGTCGGTCCCCGGGCAACACCTTGTGTGGCTCTCGGTCCCCGGGTAACACCGAGTGTGGCTCTCAGTCCCCAGGCAACACCGAGTGTGGCTCTCGGTCCCCGGGTAACACCGAGTGTGGCTCTCAGTCCCCAGGCAACACCGAGTGTGGCTCTCGGTCCCCGGGTAACACCGAGTGTGGTTCTCAGTCCCCAGGCAACACCGAGTGTGGCTGTCGGTCCACGGGCAACACCTTGTGTGGCTCTCGGTCCCCGGGTAACACCAAGTGTGGCCCTCCGTTCCCGGGCAACACCGAGTGCGGCTCTCGGTCCCCGGGTAACACCGAGTGCGGCTCTCGGTCCACGGGCAACACCGAGTGCGGCTCTCGGGCTCCCGGCCAACACCGAGTGCGGCTCTCAGACCCCGGGCAACACCGAGTGCGGCTCTCAGTCCCTGGGCAACACTGAGTGAGGCTCTCAGTCCCCGGGCAACACCGAATGTGGCTCTCAGTCCCCGGGCAACACCGAGTGTGGCTCTCAGTCCCCGGGCAACACCGAGTGTGGCTCTCAGTCCCCGGGCAACACCGAGTTTGGCTCTCAATCGCTGGGCAACACCAAGTGTGGCTCTCGGTCCCCGGGTAACACCGAGTGCGGCTCTCAGTCCCCAGGCAACACCGAGTGTGGCTCTCGGTCCCAGGGTAACACCGAGTGTGGCTCTCAGTCCCCAGGCAACACCGAGTGTGGCTGTCGATCCCCGGGCAACACCTTGTGTGGCTCTCGGTCCCCGAGTAACACCGAGTGTGGCTCTCAGTCCCCAGGCAACACCGAGTGTGGCTCTCGGTCCCCGGGTAACACCGAGTGTGGCTCTCAGTCACCAGGCATCAGCGAGTGTGGCTCACGGACCCTGGGCAACACCGAGTGCGGCTTTCGGGCCCCGGGCAACACCGCGTGTGGCTCTCGGTCCCCGGGCAACACCGCGTGCGGCTCTCAGTCCCCGGGCATCACCGAGTGCGGCTCTCAGGCCCTCAGTCAGAGCCACTGGGCCAGGCACCAGCAACCCCGGGGGCAGCACCTTCCCCACACCAGGAAAACAACAACTTACATTTATACAGCAGGCCCAGCAATTCCCAGCCGCTCTGTATCAGTGGGAGCTGGATGTGGAAGTCACTCACTGGCCTCCTGTGCGGGTCTGTTTGTTACATCAGTTTGACCTGGATGGAGAGTGAGGAGAAGCTGCTGGGTTTCACCCTCAGTACTTCTGGGCCCAGTGGGAACAACAATCTACCATGTGGGCCTGTCGAGGGAGGTGGGGTCCCTTCCCTGAAGGTCAGTACTGACCCAGATGTGTTTTTACTACAATCCGGCAGCTTTCATGGTTATTTTTTTGCCCCAAAAATGACCAGATTCATTGAGCTCAATTTCACAACCTGCCTTTGTGTTTTTGTGGGTTCTCTCACACTCACTTTTCCTGTTTGTAATTCACTTTACAGGGTGTTAAAAGGGGAGGATCTGAAGACTGGAAGTTCAAACCAATCATCACCTCAAGATCTTACAGTCACTCGATACATCGGGACTGGAATATCATCAATTTTTGACCATGGAAGCAGAAGGCGCCGTTCACAGTGGGGAGAAACGGTACACATGCTCTGTGTGTGGACAAGAATTCAGCCAATCATCCAAACTGGAGAGACACAAGTGCAGTCACACTTGGGAGAAACCGTGTAACTGTGGGGATTGTGGGACACGTTTCAACTACCCATCCCAGCTGGAAACACATCGGCGAGTTCACACTGGGGAGAGTCCGTTCACCTGCTCCGACTGTGGGAAGGGATTCACTACAATATCCCACCTGATGACACAGCAGCGAGTTCACACTGGGGAGAGGCCGTTCACCTGCTCTGACTGTGGGAAGAGATTCACTACCTCATCCAACCTGCTGACACACCAGCGACTTCACACTGGTGAGAGACCGTTCACCTGCTCCGACTGTGGGAAGAGATTCACAACATCATCCAACCTGCTGACACACCAGCGAGTTCATAATGAGGAGAGACCTTGTAAATGTTCTGACTGTGAGAAGAATTTTAAAAGCAAAGAGCAACTGATGACACACCAGCGAATTCACACCGGGGAGAGGCCGTTCACCTGCTCCGACTGTGGGAACGGATTCACTCAGTTATCCAACCTCCTGACACACCAGCGAGTTCACACTGGAGAGAGGCCGTTCACCTGCTCCGACTGTGGGAAGGGATTCACTACATCATCCCACCTGCTGACACACCAGCGAGTTCACACTGGGGAGAGACCGTTCACCTGCTCCGACTGTGGGAAAGGATTAATTGTATCATCCCACCTGCTGAGACACCAGCGAGTTCATAATGAGGAGAGACCTTGCAAATGTTCTGAATGTGAGAAGAGTTTTAAAAGCAAAGAGCAACTGATGACACACCAGCGAGTTCACACTGGGGAGAGGCCGTTCACCTGCTCCGACTGTGAGAAGAGATTCATTCAGTCATCCGACCTGCTGACACACCAGCGAGTTCACACTGGGGAGAGACCGTTCACCTGCTCGGACTGTGGGAAGGAATTCACGACATCATCCAGCCTGCCGAGACACCAGCGACTTCATAATGAGGAGAGACCTTGCAAATGTTCTGACTGTGGGAAGAGTTTTAAAAGCAAAGAGCAACTGATGAGACACCAGCGAGTTCACACTGGGGAGAGACCTTGTAAATGTTCTGACTGTGAGAAGAGTTTTAAAAGCAAAGAGCAACTGATGAGACACCAGCGAGTTCACAATGGGGAGAGGCCTTCAGCTGCTCTGAATGTGGGAAGGGATTTATTACTTCAACCAACCTGCTAACACACCAGCGAGTTCACACTGGGGAGAGACCGTTCACCTGCTCTGAGTGTGACAATGGATTCTCTCAGTCAGGCAACCTGCTGAGACATCAGCGAGTTCACAAGTGACTGCAGGGGTTGGATTCTGCTGTTATTCACATCCCGGACTGAATCGTGTTCATTCTGACAGTTGGGGTTTATAACTCCTGTAACACTGATGTTAATTACTCCTGAAATCGACTGGAGTTTAATATTTGGGATGAAGGCACATAAATTAGTGTTTCTTTCAACACATTGCTGTGGATTTTTGACTTTCTCACCTGAGTGTTTAGCATCACCTGACTGGAGCTGAGAAAGGACATTCTGTGGGGAGGATCTTACGGGTGGATCAGAATTTAGCCTGGACACTGACCTTCAGGGCCACACTTAGTTCTCATTCTTCTGAACTGCAATATTTTTAATCCTACCTCCTCAACCTACTCAACCGTAAGTCAAACCCCTCAACTCGGGAATCAACTCTGGAATCTGGAGCAGACATGAGCAAGGACCTGAGGCTTATTAAAATACACATATTTCATTACAGACAAGGTTACGCTGGGAGAAATGTTCAGTTAGAACATAAGAAATAGGAGCCGGAGTAGGCCATTTGGCCCCTCGGTCCTCCTCCACCATTCAATAAGATCATGGCTGATCTGATCATGGACTCCGTTCCACTTCCCTGCCCACTTCCCATAATCCCTTACTCACTTATCGCTCAAAAATCTGTCTATTTCCAACTTAAATATATTCAAAAACCCAGCCTCCACAGCTCTCCTGGGCAGAGAATTCCACAGATTTACTACCCTCAGAGAAGAAATTCCTCATCTCAGTTTTAATTGGGTGGCCCCTTATTCTAAGACTATGTCCCCTAGTTTTAGTTTCCTGTGTAAGTGGAAATATCCTCTCAACATCCACCTATCAAGCCCCTCATTATCTTATATTCTGATGAAATCACATCTCATTCTTCTGAACTCCAATGTGTTTAGGCCCAACCTACTCAAGCTATCTTCATAAGTCAACCCCCTCATCTCCGGAATCAACCTAGTGAACCTTCTCTGAACTGCCTCCAATGCAGATATATCCTTCCTTAAATACGGAGACCAAAATACAGAGTCCATTACATGCAAAATGCCAATCAAACCAGCAGCACACTGGCACTTAACAGTGTGTAATTGGCCTACAGGCTTTTCTTGAATAGATTTGCTGAGTGGATGTAAACTTAAACCAGGTTTACAGATGTGATGCTCTATTCACATATTGAGGGGGGAAGAGATGCTGTGGGGCACATGCTAAGTCCAGTAGCTGAAAGTGATTAACAGACTGGGTTTTGTGTTTAGTGATCCCAGGCGTGTTACCACTACCAGCAAAATCGAAGCCCATGGAATAACAGGGACAGTGGCAGCATGGATATGAAAGTGGCTAAGTGATACAAACAGAGTCGTGGTGAATGGTTGTTTTTCAGACTGGAGGAAGTGCTGTTCCCCAGAGGTCGGTATTGGGGCCACTGCTTTTTTTGATCTATATTAATGACCTATGTACAGGGCACAATTTCCAAATCTACAGCTCAAACAAAACTTGGAAGTACAGTGAACAGTGAGGAGGATGGTGATAGACTTCAGAAAGATATAGACAGGCTGGTGGAATGGGCAGACATGTGGCAGATGAAACTTCACGTCGAAAAGTTCAAAACTGATACATTTTGGGTGGAAGAAAGAGGAGAGGAAATATAAACTGAAGGGTACAATTGTAAAGGGGTGCGTGAACAGAGAGACCCAGGAGTATATGTGCACCAATCACTGAAGGTGGCAGCACAGGTTGAAAAGTGGTTACAAAGACTTACAGGATCCTCGGATTCATGAATAGAGGGATAGAGTGCAGAAGTGTGGATTTTATGTTGAAGCCACGAAAAACTCTGGTTCGGCCTCAACTGGAGTGTTGTGTCCAATTCTGGTTCATCATCATCATCATAGGCAGTCCCTCGGATTGAGGAAGACTTGCTTCCACTCTAAAAATGAGTACTTAGGTGGCTGAACAGTCCAATACGAAGCCACAGTCCCTGTCACAGGTGGGAAAGATAGTCGTTGAGCGAAGGGGTTGGTGGGACAGGTTTGCCGCACGCTCTTTCTGATGCCTGCGGTTGATTTCTGCATGCTCTCGGCGATGACTCTCGAGGTGCTCAGCGCTCTCCTGGATGCACTTCTTCCACTTAGGGCGGTCTTTAGCCAGGGACTCCCAGGTGTCAGTGGGGATGTTGCACTTTATCAGGGAGACTTTGAGGGTGTCCCTGTAACGTTTCCTCTGCCCACCTTTGGCTCGTTTGCTGTGAAGAAGTTCTGAGTAGAGTGCTTGCTTTGGGAATCTCGTGTCTGGCATGCGAACAATGTGGCCTGTGCAGCGGAGATGACCAAATGTGGTCCGTGCTTCAATGCTGGGAATGTTGGCCTGGCCGACGACGCCAACGTTGGTGCATCTGTCCTTCCAGGGAATTTGTAGGATCTTGCGGAGACCTCGTTGGTGTTATTTCTCCAGCAATTTGAGGTGTCTGCTGCACATAGTCCATGTCTCTGAGGGTGGGTATTACTACAGCCCTGCAGACCATGAACTTAGTGGTAGATTTGAGGGTTTGGTCTTCAAACACTCTTTTCCTCAAGCGGTCGAAGGCTGCACTGGAGGCGGTGTTGACTCTTGTCATCAATGTCTAGTCTTGTTGATAAGAGGTGCCCGAGGTATGGGAAATGGCCCACGTTGTTCAGAGTCGCGCCATGGATTTTGATGACTGCGGGGTGGGGGGTGAGTGGAGGGAGTACTATTTGGTGAGGACAGGCTGGTGGCGGACCTCGGACTTAGATGTTTATTGTAAGGCCCATGCTTTGGTATGCCTCAGTAAATACGGTGACTATGACTTGAAGTTCAGCCTCTGTATGTTCACAGACGCAGGTATTGTCCGCGTACGGTAGCTCAACGACAGAGATTGGGGTGGTCTTGGACCTGGCCTGGAGACGACGAAGGTTGAACAGGTTCCCACTGGTTCTGTAATTTAGTTCCGCTCCAGCGGGGAGCTTGTTGACTGAGCTGGAGCAATTCTGGCTACCGCATTTTAGTAAGTATACAACGGCCTTTTGAGAGTGTGCAGAAAAGTTTTACGAGAATGATTCCAGGGATGAGGGACTTCAGTTACGTGGATAGTCTGGAAAAGTTGGGGTTGTTCTCGGAACAGAGAAGATTGAGAGGAGATTTGACAGAGGTGTTCAAAATCATGAGGGGTCTGGACAGAGTAGCTCGAGTGGGATTAGTAGAAGCTCTTGCAGATAGCCGGCATGGCCTACTTCCATGTTGTAACCAGTCTCTGATTCTATGATGATGAAAAATGTGTTGCCCACCATGCTCCATCTTCCGGGCACTGGGACCCAGTTGGGAACAGCGAAACTGAAGCCCCGCCCACTCTGTTCCCAAACCAAGATGGCCACGATTGCGCCCTGATCCCGCCCTGTGCAAAATGGCCGCCAGTGACCCCGCTCTGCTGGGCCTGTCAGCACGGGGCCTGTGGGCTCTAATTCTGGGCCTTAGATTTATTCTGTATCTAATCAGTGCTGTACCTGCTCTGGTAGTGTTCGATGGGACAGTGTAGAGGAAGCATTTTAATACATACAAAAAATGACGGACAGGTAAAGACCATCTGGTCGATCAAGCCTGTCCCACACAATTGCGATATATCACAGCGTATACACCCCACTCCACCCGAGTCCCTGTGATCTCCTGGGAGAGGCAAAAATATAGATTGAAAAAAAAAACTAGGACAATTTGGGAAAGTAAAATCTGGGAATTTCCTCTCCAACCCATCTAAGTGATGGAAACAGTCCAGGAGATCACTCTGGCCATTAAACTCCCTGCAGTACCTACCTTCTGTAAGTGTTAATCTCCGCCGCAGCCAGAAACAAATCCAGCTTTTTCTTGAAGGAATTCAGTGAGTCTGTATCCACCACATGAGAGGGCAGCTTGTTCCAGAGGTCTACTGTTCTCTGGGAAAAGAACAACCTCCTGATGTCTAACCTAGATCTATCCTTATACAACTGAAATGTGTGTCCCTGGTCCTGCCTAACCTATTTAATTGAAATAAACAGTCAGCTGGAACACTCTTTCACCTTCATTATCTAATAAACCGCAATCATATCGCCCTAAGTCTACACTGCTCTCAGGTAAAGAGTCCCAACTCTTTTAATCTATCTTGGTAACTAAGATGCTTTAGACTTGGAATTAGTCTAGTGACCCTTTCCAGAACCTCAATATCACCCACCATGTGAGGAGACCAAAACTGGACACAGTATTCCAAGTGTGGCCTGACTAAGGTCTTGTACTCGGAAAAACCAGTACTCCTCGCCTTATACTCAATTGACCTATGGATACACCCCAACACCCTATTGGCTCTAACTGTCGCTGCACCGCATTGCTCGTGTACCTTTAAGGATGTATTCACT